>NW_028301552.1:21627500-21797500 GCF_042242905.1 Orbicella faveolata
TCTTGTAAACAGTGCAGTTGAGAAACTACAGGAGCTAGGTACTGCTTATAAAATGGCTTGTTATTTCGTTTGTTTTGTTGTTAATGATTTTGACTACAATATCAGCAAAATTTTGTTGTTTTTAGGACAACATGTTAAGGCTAGCAGACATGGCGTTGAACCAGCAGATTCTTCCGGAGTGGACGTCGTTATTAAAGCGCTCAAAGATCTGGTAATATATATTGGATGTTGTGTTGTAGGATTGATGAAACAGATAAATTGTAAGTTACAAATTATTCGATGTGATTGTGACACTTTTCTTTGCCCATTGATGTCAAATATAAAACAACATTACATGGTTGACTACAAACCTGCTTCTTTCTGGAAGGAAAGACTGCCACTGCCAGATGGCTATATGGGTTTTGCTCCTAAAATAAGTCGACAAAAGCTAAATAAAGAGGCAATTTTAATTTAAAAACTGCCTTTCATACTCACATGCTTGCACAGAGGGCATTTGGTTTTCAAAAGCAGGCAAAACTTTCAAACTTAGCTTCTTTATAGGAAAAAAAATTGCTCAAGATTGTCAAAGCAGGCAGCCAGTCAATTTGAATTTGCCTGGTGCATAGCCCTAATAATAGACTCTGAGCAGTCTCTCTTTTGCTCGAAAATCTGTGGGACTGTTCGCGGTCTACCCTATTAACGAAAACCCCTGCTATATGCTAGAAAGCTAACATTGGAGAAGTACATGTACTCTGTAATAATATACAGAGTGTATCATTCAGTGAATTATTAAAAATGCAGACTTAATTATGAATGTGCTGAGAATTGTTAGAATCCTAAGAGTAATAATCAAAGAAAATGTAAGTTGCATGTATCGTTGATACAGGTAATTTCATGTGTGTGATTTAGTCCACAAACTTTTGTGGTCTTATTAATGAACTTGAACATATTCTCAGTATAGGACTGGAACTAGCTTGTAACGGAGGCTCATGTGGGGAATATCATTAAAAGGAGTTGAATATCATTTAGATTTGAAATGAGGTCCCCAAATTAGTGTCAAATGCAAGCTAGTTTCTGTCCAATATATACCGAGAAGTATATGAAAATGGTCTTTGGTTAGTACCAGTTTGAACAGTTTTGAAATGTAAATTTAAACATAATATATCAGTGAAATTAAGGTTGGAGAGTAACCCTGCATATTTTGACTAGCATCCCACCAAGGGGAGGTTTGAAATATTCCTAGTTTTTTTTTTTTTTTAAATATGTTTTATTAATAACCTATGACATAACAATACATTACAGTACATAACTTACTTACAAGTAATTATAGGAGTACAAAAAACAAAAGTGAGAACTTACGAAAAAAAAAAAAAAAAAAAAGAGATAAAAGTACAAGAAGAAATAAGTACGAGAAAGAAGACGGAGAACAGGTTCCTTTTTCTAAACTAATAGAGTTAATATCTACAATGGCCAGTAATGTGGCTCCTTTTTTTTGGTTTTGTTGTTATATCCATTTTGATATTCTATCTATTGTTAAGCGTTACAACTTAATCTGTTTCTTAGATTTGTGCTTCTGTATTTGAAGTTTACTTGCAAGGATGGCCATGAAAGCTTCCCAGTAGTACTCTTCTTCTTTTCTAGAGGCAGTGTAAATATAGTGTTTTGCAATAATCAAGCAGAGGTTTAAACCAAGTCGACGAGAGAAGTCATTGGTAACACCATATATTATCCCGTTTTCATCAAGAGTCATTGGCTCAGAATTTTTGGAAATCCACCAGTTAGTAAACTGAGACCAAAAGCTCTTAACTTTCAAACAGGTTGTGAAAAGGTGGGTCAGTGTTTGTCTTTCAGAGCATAGGTGACATTTATCGGATTCTTTAAGTGCGTCTCTAAAAAGTGTTGCGTTTGTTGGCAGGATGTGATGAATAATTTAGTAATTACTCCGGCTTTGTGCCATTTTTTGAAAGATGGCAAGTCTGGTGTCCTTGGTGACTTAGAAAGGAAGGCTATAAATGAGTTGTATTGTTTTCTCATTCAGATTTGCTTTTACCATCCTTTTTTCAGCAGTAGGTGTTACAAACTTACTTTTAACAAAGAATTGTGTTGCTGATTTGCAAGAGAGCTTATTTAAAGTTAGTCTATCGTTATCTTTACCGTCCAGAGGCGCCTGAATATTTCCTTTTAGGATGTTGATCCATTCTCTAGGGATTGAGGGGCATATGCCATGATACATAAGAAAGTTAGCTTTGATTTTAAATCTAGAGCAGAACTCAGGAAAAGGTAAAAAGGCATTGTTTTGGAAAATATCTTTGAGTCTAATTACTCCGGCTTCGTGCCATTTTTTGTAATAGACAGAAAAACCTCCGATTTTAATGAAGCGATTGTTCCAGATGATTTCATTCAAAACTTGCTCTTTGGTGTTAGGGGAGCCGCAATTTATTTTCTCCCAGGCGTAGAGAGCTTCCTTGTAAAAGGCAAGTGGCATTTCAAATTTAAGTGCTTTTAAGTCAAAATTGCATTGAAGTAAAAATAATCCTCTGACATCCCTTAGGTAGCTCAATGGTATGTGGCTCCAACTTGAAGTTTCGTTACTGTCGTTAAGTCTTTTTATCCAAGAAACTTTAAGTGCAGCGTTGATTATTTCGAAATCAGGCATATTCAGTCTGCCTTTTTCTTTCGGACCGATCATGGTCTTTTGCTTTATTTTAGCTTTTTTGTTCCACACAAATTGGGTAATTGCTTGATTTACCATTGTGATAAATTTCGAAGGAAAAGTGAGCACTGATGTGTTATATACAAGTTTAGAGATCGTGAGAGATTTTAAGATCGTTATACGGCCATATAATGTGAGGTTTCTAGGGTACCATAAGTTAAGAAGGTTTTTCATTGAGTTCAACTTTTGTTCGAAGTTTTTCTGATGTGCAACTTCATCATCATGTGAAAAGTGAATACCTAAAGCAAGTACTGAGTTGGAAGGCCAAGCTATTCCGAGGGGTTCTGTTGTATTGTTTCTGTTTGCGCCTAACCACAATCCTTCAGTTTTGCTTTTGTTAATCTCTAGACCTGAACATTCCTGAAAGTTTGACAATAATTGGAACAAGTTAGTTGCAGATTTTAAGTCAGAAACAAAGGCAGTTGTGTCGTCGGCATATTGAGAAAGTTTAAATTCTTTGTTATGTATATTAATTCCTTGAATAGATTTATCATTTCTAATAGCAGTGGCTAGAATTTCAGCACATAGAACAAATAAAATGCCTGAGAGTGGACAGCCTTGATGAACGCCCCTCTCAGGTTTGAAAAACTCAGACGCATAACCATTGTTTATGAAGCAACTTGAGCAATCCGTGTAAAAGTTTTTATCCACTTTTGAATGCTTGGACCGAAGTTAAAAACTTGTAAGGTCTTGTGAAGAAAATTCCAGTCGACAGTGTTGAAGGCTTTCTTGAAATCAATGAATATTGCCATCCCAGGGATGTCGTCTAATTCAGTTACCTTAATGATATCCATAATGAGTCTAATGTTTTGACCAATATAACGCTCTTTGACGTAGCCGGTCTGATCGTCATTGATTATTCTGGGAAGAACTTTTGAAATCCTATGAGCTATGGCTTTAGTTGCAATTTTGTAATCAACATTAAGTAGTGTTAGCGGTCTCCAGTTTTCAAGGTATGATTTATCCTTTCGTTTTTTGGGTATTACTTTGATAATTCCTTGCTTTTGCGTTATATTTGAATGTTGTTGTTCGAACCCGTAATTTAGACTTTGTACCAACTCTTCACCCAGCATCGGCCAAAAATGTAAATAGAACTCTACTGAAAGTCCGTCGGTTCCAGGACATTTGCCCTTGGCGCACTGCTCTAAAATATGAAGGCATTCTTCGTTAGTGAGTGGGAGCTCTAGTTCATTTTTTTCAGTTTCATCTAGCTTTGGAAGATTAGGATCCTCAAAGAATTGTTTGTACTTCGAAGTGTTGCAAGGTACTGCAGTATAGAGATTTTTATAGAACATCTTTCCTTGTTCTAGGATTGCATTCGGAGAAGTGATTTCTCTATCATCGTTTGTCTTCAATTTGGAAATATGCGTCTTAAAATGCTGTCTTTTTTCTAAATTCAAGAAATACTTAGTGTTCTTTTCGCCTTGTTTATGCCAGCGTGTTCTGCTTCTTATTATTGCGCCTTTTGTTCAATATTCCGCAATCGTGTTAATTTCAGTTCTAAGACGATAAAGTTTTAAAATGCTTTCTTTTGATCGCTCCGTCTTCAGCAAGTTCATCAAATGGTCAATTTGGGCTTGAAGCTTTTCTTCTGTGTTTCTGCGCTCTCTATTTTTCCGTTTTGTATATTGGACACAGAAGCCTGTCACTTCCATCTTTATCATGTCCCAGTAAAGACCTTTATCGTCTAGATAGTTGTGCTTTGTTTTGAAATCTGGTATCCTGTTAGAGAGTTCCTGTATGAATTTTTCATCACCCAGCAGAGAGTTGTTTATTTTCCAAAATCCCGGGCCTCGTTGAATATATTCCTTTGATTGCAGATTAAGAATAATTGCGGAATGATCAGACAATGTGTAAGTAACAATTGTAGAGTCTTTCACAGAGTTTGACAAGTCTTTGGAAACCAGCCAGTAATCCAGCCTGCATTGTATTTTTAGAGAATTATTACGCCCCGTGTATTGTGACTGATTGGGGTTTTGACACCTCCACACATCTTGTAGGTTGTAGGTTTTGCATAAATGTTTGATTTCGCTAATTACTACTTTTTTCTTTTCAATAGAAGTTCCGCCAGTTTTGTCTAAAGGTGCTAGGGCGCAATTAAAGTCGCCCCCTAGAACAATTTGCATATCAGTGTATTCTCGAAGGGTGTCATTGAGCTTCGAAAAAAATATTTTTTGACTGTTATTATCGTTTGGGCTGTAAATATTGCAAAGTAAAAATGTAGAATCATACAGCGAGACTTCTAGCAGTATATACCTTCCTTCTTTATCAGCTATAACGTTTTCAATGTGAACATCTAATTTCGGATTAAAAAGGATTGCAACGCCTTTTGAATGATTTGTCCCATGGCTGAAGAAAAGATTCCCTCCCCATTCTGACTTCCACATTGCTTCTACATTTTCCGTAGAGTAAGTTTCTTGTAGGAAGATCACATCAAATTTATAATTGTGGAGCCATCTGAAAAGTTGCCTTCTTTTTCTTGATTGGTTTAAACCTCTTGCATTGAGTGAGCAAAACGAAGCTTTAAACGGTGTTGTCATATCCTGTTATTGCCGTGTGTGATTTTTTTTTTCCTACTGATTTTAGGGAAGACTTCATGGTAATCCGAGTTGTGATATTTGACCCGTATTTGGATTGTAATAAGATTATGCTATCCTTGAAGCTTGACTTAAGCAATTGAGAAAATCCATAGTTGTTTCTTCCAAGATTAATTAAGTATAGATGCTTGCTTGTAGGTATTACTGCATTACTAGATAGTTGCCAAGAAACCTGTAGAAGAAATATTAACGCGCAAACAAAAATTTTAAAAACTACAAAAATACTGAACACACGTGAGCGACAGAAAAGCACCAGTTTGTGGGTAAAACTAGCGTGGAGAAACTACTTTGCCGAGAGCCGAATCAGCAAAGGAAGGCAAGGGAGCTGTATTATAAACTGACTAAATGGACAGACTCCCTTGAATATATGACCGTAAACCGAGTAACACGTAACGACCTGTGTTCCGAATTCCTATTTGCGTTGTATTTTGCAGCAAGACAGAAAAGGTCACGTATGTTAACTAGTAACAATTATTTAAGGAGGTTCTCTCTTCTTGAATAAGTCTCAAGAGCAATTACTTTTTCCTGTTCCTCCGCCAGCTTTGTTTTAAGATCCTCTATTTCTTGGCGTTGGTCGTCAAGTTGCGACTGTCTTCTATTGAGTTGTACTATTTCCGCACTCTGGCTGTCCAAGTCGGTTTGAAGCTTTTTTCTTGAAGCACAACTGGCCTTTGATTCTTCTTGGATGTCTCCGATGGCATCCCACGCAGCCTCCAGTGATTTCTCCATTTCTTTCATTGTGATTTTGACACCTTCGATCTCTGCCTTGAGTTCACACCTTAGGGTTGCCATTTCTGTTCTTAAGCTTCCGAAATGATCTTCCATTCTGTTGTCAATGTGGTTTAGCTTGTCCAGCAATTGCAAGAGAGTGACTGGAGTTTCGAGAGTCTCGCCGTCTTCCATTTCTTTGCTGTAAAATTTATTTCTCTTCGGTCAAGGCGGAGAGTTTGTCGAAGACGAAGAGCTTTTTGATCGCTCAGCACGCTTTGCCATGCATCAGCGATAGTAAGTGTATCGAAATTAGCCATGGCGTCACTAGTGTAGGTTTTTTCTCCAAATATAACGTCTTGCTTTGCACTGAAGCAATATTTTAGGGAACACGGCCTCCATGTAGATGTCAAGTTACGGAGCCGCGAAGATACGTCCGTCGGCCATCATGAAATCTTCAACGTATTTGAAATATTCCTAGTTACTACTAAGGCAGGAGATAAACACTGTCAGTACTGGCTTGATGGACCAGTAGGTTTTGATACCAATTTTACTTACCTACACACCAATCCTGTGATTGTTGGTGCTTTTTGTTTTGTATTTAGGAAGCAGAAAGATTGAAAATCCACGAGTTACTAGAGACTGAAACCATCACAGCCAGTGTGTTACGTTACAAATTGCAATACTTCCCAAGTGATATTAAGTCTGAAATACAAGGTATGATTCAGTTTGTTGCTTTTCAGTAAGTTTTGTTTACTTGTTAATTCTCATCACTAACTATTTGCTAAGTGTCTAGAGCACTCCAAAGCTAAACTTCATTGTTTACTTTCTCACAATTATCTGAACTGCAGATTTGTCAGTAGTCTTCATATTAGCTGACAGTTAGTTTTGGTCTCATGTTCCACTTTTTCTATTCTCTTTGCAGCTGCTGTGTATTCTGCAAGACAATCAAATGAAGCAGAAATCAAGAGACTCAAGGTAAGTTTCAAGTATTAATAAAATGTTTCGACATCCAGCTGGCCATGGCTTTTCTAGCTTTTGCACCTGAAAAATTAACGTTAAATCATTGTTTTCTAGTAACATTTCAGCTAGTGGTAAGCTCCGATGGTTGAAATTAGCCAGTAGCCAGATTTTAACTAGTACATGTACTGTATCCCAGAGTGTGATGTTTTCGAATGCTGGAAATGAAAATCATTCTGCAGAGCTTTGGTCACTCATAGACTACAGTGAACATGTTTTTTTTTAATTTATTGATTGGTAAGTGGTGTTTTTGTTCAATCCTGCATGTATATTGTACTTTTATATTTTTTTTTAGACCCAACTCAATACCATCATCAAGAACATCAAGTCATTACAGGACAGACATCAAGATCTTGCAAAAGAAAATGCCAAACTGGAGTAAGTTGTGTATGTTTCACTGCTACAGTTGAACCTCCTAACCCTAACCCTAACCCTTAAGCGACCCCTCATTAAGCGGCCAGTTATCAAAGTCATGAAATTATTGTCAATAAAATATTGCAAATAAAACCCCTATTAACTGGCCACCTCTATTAAGTGGCTGTGGCCACCTTTTAGTCTTCCCGATGAGGGTTTTCTTTTTTCCTTACCCCTATTAAGCAGCCATTTAGCTTTGTTTTGGAAAAGGAAGTGAACATCCTGACAATGAATCTCACTATCCTGGTTCCAGTTTCTGAAATTCCTGTAAGTCAGTAGATGCCTTATGAAGCCAATTCCTAATCTACATGTTCTTGAAAGAGGTTCTCTTTGTTTATTTTACATTTTTAGGCCAGAGAGGAATGACATGCAAGCTGGGCATGATGAGATCATTGCACTTCTTAATCAGAAGATGGCTGACAAAGCCAGGTAAATACCAGTAACTTAAAATAAAAATAAATTTCTGAATTCATACCTGGAGGGTACACATGGCACTTTCTAGAGCAGTTTACAGGACACAATTATTCTTATCTTGAAGCATGGCCAGGTAGAATGTATTTATTAATTTTTATGTAGACCTATTTTACCTGCAGTAGTCATGTTCAATCAGTTTGCAATAGTAATCATTTTTCTTTTATTTTAATTAATAATTGTTAATAATTCTTTATCTCTATAGCAAACAAATTACTCTTAATGAGACTCGTGATAAACTGCGAGAGACATATAAAAAGGTAAGAAAGACAATTGTTATTGTTATATGCAGTAGTTTACATTATTAGTGACACACTAGTTTAGTGAAAACATAAAATTTGGAGGCACAGTAGTTCAACAGTTAGTGTGCTGGACTCTACAATGAGTGGTGATGGTTTAAGCCCTAGCTGGGGTCATTTTTTAGTGTTCTTGGGCAAGACACTTTACTCTCTCAGTGCCAACAGGTTGTTGCCCAGGCAACCTGGCGGAATGCTGAAGAGTAACCTGTGATGGACCAGCATCCCTGCCATGGGACGGGACTGGTGGGGGAGCAAAACTCTTACCAGCCATTTCATGGTAGAGAAACCAGAGTGAAATGCTGAGAGCAGCAAGTATATCTGTACAAACCCGGAAACTGAATTATAAACACAAGGGCTGTAAATTTTGAATCTTGTATGTGCACTTAGCAGATGTCAGAGAGTGTTACTCTACTCTCTATTCTATTAAGTACTCTATTCAAATACTTGTTCCTGTGTGCTTTTGCTTTGGTTGCTTGTATTCCTTATCTAAGAGTGTGTCCTATGCAGTATGCATAGTTTTGGCTGAAAAACAAAGGTGCAGTGTAGCATTCTATTCAAGGGCATTTTTAGTGCTGCCCCAAGTGGAATGAGTGCTGGCCTTATGTGGTTGTCTCCATTGATAAACACTATACATGAAAATGGTGCTTTTTTGAGTTACTAAATTGTTAGATTTCATCATTTCCAATTATTATTTTTTCCATTAACAAAGATAATTGAACTGGAAGACTCCATTGTTCAACTAAAAGAGGACTTAGTTCATGAACGAGAGGAAGCAAGGCAGGAGAAAGAGAAACTGAAACAGTCTGTGGTAATCAGTCAACCGTGCATGTTTATTCTGTTTAAATTAGTCTGGTTGTATATGTTTTAAAATAAATTATATTTTTAACACAGCATAAGTCAAATAATGTTATTTTTCATCATCGTGGAAACTTGGTAACTTTGAAGAAACTTGGATAGTAGACATGAGACCTGATCTCTCAAACTTGAGACTGTCATTCTTACAATACCAAAATCACCATCCTCGTGTTCATAAATTTAATTGAGGCTTCAAGACATGCTTACATCAATGGTGATAACTGACTTATTCCAGATGCCAACTGCACTCACCCTTTAAACCGCTTTTTAGTGTTCCTTGTTGCTAGGGTAAGCTACACTATGTATATTACATAGGCTAGTACAATCATGTAAAATTTGTACACTGGAATTGAACACTGTCAGCAATATTAATAGTTTCTTTTTTTTTTTCTTTTTTCCCTGTAGGCTGACACTCAGAAGAAGGCAGAGGAGCAACGGCTGACAAACATTGAAAAGAGAAAGTCAGTTGTACACTGTTCTTTATACATGTATTTTGAATTTTTCAGCCTTGACATACATGTATCATAGAAATGAAAGACACTGTAACAACTTGCATAATCCTTTGGTGTATCTAGCCTTAAGCAATTCCACATTATTAAATAATGGTAATAAATTAATAAAGACAAGTATGTAAGCATTGTTTACTACTTTTGGTTGTTTTACCTTCAGGGAAATTGACAAATTGCAAGAAGAATTGGTGGACAGTGAATCAATTTTAGACTCCAAGAGAAAGGTGACTATTAATATTCTTTATTTGCTCCTAAAAGAAATTAGCTAACAAAGAGCAATTTCGTGGTGGCTGCAGACTCAATACAGTGTATTGGTGTTCCCACACAATTAGTAACCTTCCATAAGAGAAGAAACCATTATTTAAAGGATAGAAATTGCATTGGGGGGGAAAACCAATATTTCTGCTGTGGTGTCATATACAAATGCTTCTAATAAATTGTATTATTAAAATCAAGTTAGTTCATAGTTCTTAGGAATAGTCCAGTTTTGAGTTCACCATGACCACTGAATAAAAGCACTGAGAACGCATTTGCAGAGGGTTAGCCTCAACCTAAATAAAATATTCACGGTGGGAAGGCGGGAAGGTGACACAAATTTGAAAATTAAGCAATACACAGAGCTGTAAACAGGTCATCTTCTTCCTGGAATTTGTGAATATTTTACTTTAGATTGAGGCTAACCCTGTGCAAATGCGTTCACAGTGCTTTTAATCAGTGGTCATGGCAAATTCGAAACTGGGCTATTAGCAACCCCAACAGACATCTTTTCCTGTAAGTTCCCAAATATGTTTGACATCTGATTTATTACATCTTTATATGTTGTTTAAATGGAGCACCAAAGTCTTACAGGCAACATAAGTTAAATGTACATACTGTGCATGTATACATCAAAAAAGGACAGTCCATTTTCATCAATCGATATAATATATGTGAATTTTCAAGCTACAATGGCTTCTTCCATTGCAGAGAATTACATTTTTAAAATTCATGCAGTCTGAATTTTTTTCAAAAAGCTTCTCTGCCTTGAGCACTAGCTTGAATAACGACATCAATATCAAGGTTTTTTTTTTGTAGATCATTCGGAAGTTTGAAACGTCTCGCAATCGACTGGAAGCTCAAGAGGTGCAGTTGAACAGGCAACTTCAAAAGGAAATCAAAGACAACTCCGTTCTCACGCAGGAAGGGTGAGTAAGATGGTCAGCCCTTGCAATCACATCAATCACTGAACAAAATCAGATTTTTTGTTCACTTTTTGTGTGCTGTTATGTGTGCAAATCAATTTGATGACATATGGTGACTTTTTTTGAATTCATTATGGTGATATGTCAATGTTTTGTCCAGGATGAAAATTGTTAAGGAGCACAATGACATGGCTGAAAGCTTGGAGCAGAAAAAGAGATCACTAATAGCGCAACTGGAAATGGTATGAACTCCATGTATGAATTAAAAATTAATATCAAATATCAAAAATAAAAATATCAAAGTACAAGTCATTACCTCCTTTCCTCAGCTCCTTTAAGGAAAAGAAGATATATTACACAATACCGGTAGTTTTTTACTATGTTTATACGTATTATCTTATTTACGTTCTTTGTAATGCATCAAAAATGAGCATGTATTAAACAGAGAAAGATATGATTTGAAAAATGACCACATAAAAACAATACAAGGCTCTTGACATGGGGTGCACATATGTTTATCTCATCCTCCTCTCTCATTCTTGGTATTAATAAAACTTTAGCATGTGTTTTCCTACAGTTGTAATGAGAAAATTCTAGAAAATATTAGGGAGTGTATAATAACCTAAATTTTCGTGGCGGCCTTGTCTAGTGTGTTTAACAAATTGACATCATTTTTTCATGTGTCTGTCTTGTGTTGACCATGAATTTTGTCATAACAATGTCAAAGTAGCTGTCACCTCATGGATCCACAGGCTACATGTACTTTCACAATGTTATGATGAAATTCGTTGTCAATAACAGGGCAGATGTATAAAAAAACTGACATCAATTTGTTTTTCTACAGTAATGACCTCACATAAATTGTAAATTCATGTGTCTGTCTGCTTACTGACAATGGAAAATTGAAAATGAAAATTAGCCAATGAGCGGAATATCTGCAGAATATCTGCAGTTATTGTAGCAACATTTATTATATAGACACGAGTGTTTTACTGGAAAATACACCACTCGTAACATTCATACGAAACCACATGCGGGACTTGAGTGGCATATTTTCCATATCCTCACTTGTGAAGATATTGATGATTTCACTGATATCAGGTTTCTCTCTTAAACTGTACTTAAATTTGTTGGTGCATCATCGAAACATCTTCGAGTCCTCCTCAAAAGTCTTTGGCAATCTTTGGATCTTCAGAAATCCTCAGAAGTTTTTGGAAAATGTTCGGCAATGTTTGTGTGACCTATGGACAAGTTTTGGAGAATCTTCGCAAATCTTCGGAAAGTAGTTGGAAATCTTCGGAAAATCATCAAAAACTCTGTCATCAGTATGTCTATATAATAAAAAGAACGTGACACGTTAGCTGGAAGATATGAATTTTATGTTCTCGTGGCAAGAACAATATTAGGTATTGTTCTTGCCACTCAAACTTAAAATTCATATCTTCTCGCCACCGTGTAATATCCTCTATGTATTTACTCCTGCTCCTAGTCCTGCAAAAAAATGGCCATACTTTCCCTGTAGTTTACTGAATTGATTACAGGAAGAGATGACCACATTGAGTGTTAAAACTTTCTTTCATTAGCTTCAGGGCAATCTAAAAGAAGCAGAGGAACAAGATAAACAGCTGACATTTGAAAAAAAGTCTCTAGAAAAAGGTGAAATTTAAAGGTTTTTCTGCCATTTATTATTGTTATCATTGTTTTGAAATAAGGCCTCTCAGACAAAAAAGGTAAAATATTTTCAACGATTAGACCTTGCTGTGCAGTTTTTATCATTGCATTTTTCTCAGTGACTATTCATTTAACCGCTTTGTTGTTTATTGGATGTTGTTATAGCAATATGTGAGAGTTAAATCAAGTGTTGTTCTTATGTACACCAAACTTTTCTGAGACGTAAAATATCTTTAAATAAATACGTGGAAGCCAAAATATTTTGGAACGGAAAATTCCTTCCATAGTGAGTTTTTTAAAAATAAGCCTTCCCAAAAATAGCCTTATCAGAAAAATCTTTGCAACAAGAATAAGCAAGGATTGATTAAAGGGATTTTATGGCATGTGACTGTTTTGCTGAAGGAGTGAGATCTTTTGTTCCCTGTAGAACATGAAGTTGCCCTTGAACTGATGGAGCAAGATGCTGAGGTCGTTCGACAACATGAAAGAATGTAAGTGGCCCAGCTAATATTTACTATTATAATCCATCACATATTTTAGCTTTCACACCCTTGATTGGTCAAAGCATGTCACATGACTGGCTAAAACTGGGGATTATCCGAGAGATGTATCTGTATATTTCCCATTTTCGTTTGCAAAAGATATTTCAAAGACAAATAACACAATAGCCCCCATTTGACTTTACAAAATAATATGCTCGGATTTTTGTCCGTGGACGTAATCTGATCTTTGAAGCTCACTGTTCGCCTCTTGGAACAGATATCCAAGCATATTGTTGCACCAAATGGAGGCTATTGTTTATTCATATTCATTGAAAAATGTCACCAAATTTCCAACTAAAATGGATAAGAAGATGGTGCGCTATAAAACGTTGAAATATTTTGGGGTAAACATACTGTACAGTGTGACAAGAATGGAAGTCGATTACAGTTTATCAAATTTGATTTAGGGACAGGATATCGAGAAATCAAATTTGCCATTCTGGTACTTCAGTCCTTATTTCAGTTCCACTTTTAGTTGATTTTTCTTTGCTTGCACAACTTTTGGCATTGTTTTTTCTTCTTCTTTCACCAAGGCAAGTTTATAGCAAGTTCCTGGCTGTACTTATTACAGTATATGTAAAACATGATATATCTGCCCGGATGCTGTCTCTTTTCAATTTGATATCTAGTTCATACAGGTGCAAATGTTATCAATTCACTTATCTTCTCTCTTTGAATGTGCAGCCTTACCAAAGCTAAACAGTCCTTACATCATCAGAACGAGCAATGCGCCAAGGTTAGATCAGAGAACATGGAGCTGGAAGAAGAGATGAACCAGCTGGAAGAAAGCCATAAGTAAGAATTCAAAGAGTGATCGATTTGTGATTTCTCATTACAATATCATTTGTTTTCAACCAGTCAGGTGATGAGAAAAAAAGAAAATCATCAACTACAGGATGGTTCTTGATGAAACAATAAATTCTCATTTTATCATATAGCAAAATGGATTGTGATCAGTAATGAGAATGTAGACATATAGTGCGATTTAGCCTACATGCTTGGCTAAGCTCATTACATGTACTGACGAAACAAAAACAACAAGGCAGACGTGACCAAGTGGTAAGGGTGCTGGACTTGAAATCCAGAGGTCAGGGGTTCAAGTCCCGATCTGACCACTAAGCTGGAGTTGTTTCTTGGTAGACCCTAGTTCAAGTCCTTGGTCAAATTTGCTAATAGCCAACCGGTCTGCCTCCCACCAGTTGGGATTTTTAAGTCTATTATACATGTTTAGTTGACATATTTATTTCTTTCAGTTTAAGTGGCATGTCTGTGAACTAGCTAGGTGTAGCTAAGCGCATTGACCACTATAAACAACAACATTTGAACATTTTGAACCTTCTGCAATGAAAACGTTTTCAATTTAATCCAGTTAAATTGTAGAAAGTCTGCTAATTCAAGAAGAACATTGGACACTGATTAAGTCTTTTTGAGAATGTAAGGATAAACCCCACGGGGGAAAGATGATTCTTTGTCAAGAGAAGATTGTTTATAGCAAGTCTGAATCAACTGACTAAAGGTCATTTACAAAATCTAAAATCAAATGTTTCCTTCTCAGAGCAACCGTGGACGTGTACAACAAAGACATCGAGACGTCTAAAACTGCATTAACTGCTGAAAGAAAAGACAGGCAAATCCTACAGACTAAAAGGGACAATGTGACAAAAGAGTCCAACGAGTTTAAGGGTGAATATGGCCGCTATATGGCAACCATGTCCAAGAAAGTCACTGAAGGAAAGGCAGAACATGCTAAACTAACGGAATATGTAAGTTGTACAGCCACTATGTTGGCTGCAATTACTCCCGGCGGGGGGGGGGGGGGGGGGGAACTCCCATATGAATAGGTCGGGGATGCTATTCGGAAAATTTGAATTAAACCCCTAAAGGAGACTAAGCTGGGCGTGGCTCGAGCATTATTTGACCCCTGAAAGACGCCACTAAAATTGGAATAGGCTTGATTACCAGCCGCTGTTCAAGGAAGGAGCCAGCGCTTGTAGACTTGACTCGAGAGACCGGTGAAAATAGAGCTTTTCTTCAAGTGCACCCTAAAAGATACTTTGACAGCTAAAAATAGTGGCGTTTCTTCATGAACAACTTAAGCGAGACCAGAATCCTTGATTTATAGCCTAAGCGAGACGACAAGCATCCCCGACCTTTTCGTATGGGAGTCCCTCCCCCCGGGCAATTACTTTGTATCTTAAACCCAGCACAGTGGTGTATGGCTAAAAGCTTGTACAGTTTATATGTGAGTCGCTTGGGCTTAGCTAATGTATCTTGAAGTCCTGTTTTGACATAAGAACCAGCTTGTCTGGGCCAATGTTAAGCGCGCAATACGCCGTGTCAGCAGGCCAGATTCTTACTCTCGGTATTGGACTGGAAGTCTGGAACTAGCTTGCAATGGAGGCTCATGCGGGTGAATAGCCTTAAAAGGAGATAAATGTCATTTGTATTTGAAAACACTCCCCGCATAAACACAGTTACAAGCTAGTTCCAGTTCAGTACTCGTAAGGAGTTGGTATTTTCGCCTGTTGAGTGTGAATCCGAAGAAAAGAAAGGGACAAAATTACAGGATTCGTTTGCGGTCATTCGCCTTAGAAAGGGAGAGTTTATCTGTTCTATCCATGAACAATATTAAAATACAGAGTACAGTGCTTCTATTTTTTAGGGAACGCAACTACAGAAAGACTTGAAGAAAGACGAAGCGGATATTATTAGTAAACAGAAGCAGTTAAAGAAAGCCAAGCAAGATTACACTTCTCTGCAAAAGCAGCTCAAGACACAACTGAAAGGCCTTCAAGTAAGTGGTTGTGCCCCGGGGGTTACTCCCAGAAAAATTGGGTGGGGTGTCCGTTTCCCAAAACCCTTACCCTATTTCCGACCAAAACGGCTAAAAGCATACCCTCTGGGACCGCACATACCTATAAAGCGCGTTCTAAAGCTCATATATAGGAGTACCATTGTGCGTGTGCTAGAATCTCATGCAACAAGGTGTGACTCCACGTTCTCCGATTCCACTGAGACAAAGAGAATTCAGAGAAGCGCGTGTAAAGTTTGCTTAAATACACAATCTTCGCTCGGGGGAGGGGGCGGGGTTGTAAATGCTGTTAGAAATTCGTAAAGCTTTTGAACTCGGTTTGTTTGTCTGTCTATACATGCACGTGGTCAATCTTTTCACAAGGTACTTTGTGCCTTCGACTCGCAGCTTTCGTGAAATTCTTTAGGTTGTCTGTCACTGTTGTGGAAGGTACCTACAAAATGAACATTCCTGTAGTAGTTTTATTTTTCTTGCATACAGGAAAGTATCGATAAACTGGAGAAAGATAGAGACAAGAAGAAAGATATTATTCAAGACAAAACTGTAAGTTTGCTTGTTTACGTTTGTGTCCATTTTTGTAATGTTTACAAGGCGCGGATAACACATCTTGAAAAATTACAATTTTCCATGGCATCTCTCATAATCTTTTTCAATCTTCCAGGCTTGTATCGTTCACTGTTTTTCCTTTGATGTTTTTGTTCCTTAACTAAACTACAATTTTGATTTCCAGTAGATTTGAGGATTTTTGTTCTTTGATTCGCAGCCAATCTTCAAAGATCTGGAGGCTCAGTTCAAAGAGCAAACGCAAGAGTTTGAGACGACGAAAAAGAGCATAGTGGGTAAGCAAGAAAAGTAACAGCAATTTAAATTAGTTAGAGTGGTTTTCACTTGAGTGTCAAAAGGTAATTGGTTTTGCACGTACTACGCCACGCGATTGGCTTGAAAAACTCGCGCCACTTTTTCATCCAATCAGAAGTAAGACCAAAACCAATCGTGACTCACTCGCACACGTTTTCCCGCGCTTTGCGCCAACTGCATGTAATTACTTAGAGTTTTGATTGGCTTTCTGGATTTTTTTCTGTCCTTTGTGATTGGCTAGAGCGATTACTTTGGTTTTGGTTTGACGACACTCGATTGAAAACCGCTCTTTGCCGTCTTGGTTTTGCTGTGAACAAGCCTGGTTGTCTTCTCTTGACGTTTCGTTGTCAGGTGAAGTTATTAGTACACGCGTTTACAGTATTTCCGCCTGGGCTTTCAGCGTACTGCGCCTTTCTGCATACTGAAGTGCAGGTTCGCTCCGTTTGTCTCCAATACGTCGTCTGAACCTGCAGCTTTAGGCATGCATGTTGCTACGTTCAGTAATTCTGTTGGCTGTTAAACTCGTGTAGCAGCGCGCTTCTACCAATCAGAGTTTCAGTGTTTTGAACTGAGCCAATCAGGTGCAGAACCAAAGTCACTCGTAATTTGACTTCAGACCCCGCGCCTCTCGCTGGTTGAATATTTTTCGTAGATTTCAGCGGTCATACGTTTTGAGGTGCTTTTGACCAGTTGCATTTTTTTTTACTTCACGTTCTGATTGATCGATCACACTAGTTGACGCGATGGTTTCCTTGGTGATTTAAAGGAGCTCAGTCACGTTATTTTGAGTTATTTTGGCCATGTACAAAATTACCTGTAAATTGAAGGAAACTTGAAAATAGCAATTTACTAAGATAGAAAAACACCAAAGAGATAATAATAAATCATAAAGAAACAAGGACGGTTAAGGATGGATAAGATTGACACGGATTACAAACGACAAACTTGAAAAGTTTACACTAAACCTTTCAAGACACGCAAACCGTGACGTAGCTCCTTTCATATACTTGGTTTTAGTTTTACGACCATTATTGCAGAAAGAGAAGCTGATTAAGAAGGGACTTGCATGTCCCGTTTGAGTTACAGATACTACAGTACTCATGTTTATATTGCAGACCTGAAGAACAAGAAGGCGAGTCTGGAAACATCCGTTCAGAGAGCTCAGAGAGACGTAGAAAAGCTAGCAGAACCACAGGTAGCTCTTTTAGGTCCAGTCTTAAAATATCAATTTTCTTTATTTACTTTCATTGATTCTTTTCACTGTTGGGTTGTAGAATCTATACAACTTAGTGGTAAATGTTTCTGTTGACAGCTCTGATTTGTTCTGCAAATAGACTCGATTACACGGGAAGTTGCGCGAGAGACGAGTCGAGGCTTTGGATCAACTCAAGAACCAATCGGAGGACGTCAAGAAGATTGAAACAGCTATCTTCACTTCCGGTCAGCGGCTTGGTGCTGTACTCAAAGAAAATCACAGGTAAGAGAGCTAAGCCTGCTGGGACGACTTATCTGACAGCAGCAGATCAGCTACTTTTGTGGAGGGAAAGTGTCGTAAATTGACAACGTTTGGCTTTTGGGCGGCTAACACTCAAAATGTCCGTTGCTCAGTTCCCACAACGATGTGTCAATGATGATATTGCGGAGGGAAAATATCGTTAATTGAGAATCTCTCGCTTTTGGTTGGGTTACACTCAAAATGCCCGCCGCTCAATTCCAACTACAGGGATTGACCTTGTCAGTCCAGATTGAAATTTTAAGTTACTGATCGTAATAAAATTTGTATATCAGGTGAGAAAATTGGGCGTCACATCGCGGCCATTTCCGCTGTTTATTTAAATTGAATAGAGTGACCAAATAGAAATTGTTATGGTCTACCTTTTAGTCGATCTGTTTTGGAGATGAGCATGTCGACTGGTGTTGTCCACTTTTAGGTTTTTGTTTTCCCTAATCCTTTGAGCCTGAAGTCAGCCTAAAAATTCTCCTTACAAGGTTATATACAAATATTTAGTTATGTTTGGGAAAATTTTCCTGATCAGGTAATAGAAACTAACCATCTTACGACGCTTTTCTTTTGCATGTTGTGAACAAGATTTAAGCAGGTACGTGACAAAGTAATATTTTAACCCTCGCCTAGCGCTTATTCAATCGATTGTATAATTGTCGGTTACTATTCTGGGAAGTTGAGGCTTGAACCTCGAGTTGTCTGAAATTGTTTTTACTATAAATAATAATACTGTGTACACTTTTCCAGGCCATCAGGGAACTTGAAGTCGAAATTGAGACTACAGGGAAGACAATGATTGCAAACGCTGGGACAAGAGAGGTGCTTGAAAAGCAGCTGCTGGAGTACAGGGGTAGGTTGTGGCCTTCTGTAAATAGTGGTAGCTGTAAACGTTTGAAGTTGTCCTTCAGTGGCATGTTGGGTGATTGAATAGACGATTCGCACAGTGGAATATTTTCTTTATATTCTCTGACCATCATGGCCGTAGATCGGCGAAAGCTTGAAATTCAAAGAGTAACAGTAGCTCAAGGCCCCGTTCAATCGTCTGTTTAAGTTGTGGCTGTAGTTTTGCCAGTTGATTTCATCTGTCCATTGTGAAGAGAAGAGAGAACACCCTCTTGTCCTAGTTGGCCTTATTAGTGCGTCCGTTTATAATCCATCTCGATATTTTTGACATCAGTTTAGACTATTCGTTTTATTCTCTTTGCAGGACATCTACACGAGAACTGGAAAGAGGATCTTCTCCTTGATAAAGTAAGTGTGAAAGAGAACTATATAAACAATAGCCTCAATGGTGCGAAAATATGCTCTGATATTTGTCCGCGGACATTATCTCTTCCAAGATGCGACCAGTTTTCCAAGAGCGTAGCTTGAAGAAAACTGTTAAAAATTATCCGAGCATATTTTCGCGCCAAATGGCTGCTATTGTGGTTATTATCCTTCAAATATTTTTTGCAACACGCGCAGTTTCGGATATTGGGGAATAACATATCACTCAGATATTTCCCAGACATCACGCTAATAACTTAATTATTTACATAAGACGCCGTTAAGCCTGGTTTTCATTACGACATAACCGCAAGCACAAGCACACGCTAGTGATGACGCCCGGAACATAAGCATAAGCACAAGCACAAGCAGGTTAAAAAGTGTTGTTCTACTTGTGCTTGAGCTTATGGTTATGTCAAGTGAGAACACGCTGCTGTAAGCATAAGGAAGCTAACTCCGCCATCTTGTTTTACTGTATCGAGGAGGTATGGAACCAAAATATGGCAATTACCCATTCTGCGCACGCCTTCGTGTTAATGCTTGTGTTGTGTGCGTCCTCACTATGGTTATGTTGTGCTTGTGATTATGTCGTAGTGAAAACCAGGCCTTAAAATTTATTAATTTAAGTGCATTGTCCTTCCATAACTTACAATAAACTAGCAGTATCTTGCACACAGCACGTTTTTTTTTTAATATACTTTGCGCCGATCACATCGCGTTTCACTTTTTATACACAAACAATTTACACCCTGTTTCTAGTTCAGCTTACTATAATATTACCGTAAGTGTTACTTTTTGTTTGCAACAGATATATGCTGAACGAGATTCCCTGATGTTAGAAGACATTGAAAGACTTAAGGCAGAAACTAGTGTGAGAGAAGAAAGGTACAATGAAATGAGTTTTAAAAGAATTAGCAGTGCAAATACCTCCCAAAATACATTTCCGAATTAGGTTGAACCGTTTGAGATACTTGTTGATCATTTATCTCGGTTTTGTTTGTTGGCATAATTTATTTAGAGGTTGAATTCAATGAGCTATGTCAGGGTCAGTATACATTGTAGGAAGTCTTTTTTTGCTTTGTTCGAAACTTAAATATTTCGTTCTAATCAAATGAAGGAACAAAATCCAAAATGTAATAGTTTACCATGATAGGGAAAACTCTAAAGAGGCTATGGTTACACAAACAGGAACAAGTAGTACTGTATAGTTAAGTCTGGGGAAGATTTAGACGGATCTCAATCAGTGAATTGAAAAATTTTAAGCCTAAGTTTTCAAGGAGGATTATTCCTTGACACAGTTTTTGTTGGGGGAGGTCAACTTACATTACAATGATTCTTTTGTGTAGGATTGACGAAATTCATCAGCAACTTGAAGAACAGCTGTCCGTTCTATCTCACTTTATTGATGGCGTGGCAAACTTAAGACCTAAAGGTATGCCTCTTTCGTTTGTTTTGCTTGTTACGTTTTCTACTAGTTCTACTAATTATGATCTGCTTTACTCTTGTCACGTACCCAAAGTGACCAGAGCTAGCAGAAGAAACGACATGTAGATTAGTGGGCTAAAGTGGAGCTCACTGGAATTCTTTGCACCTGGTGTAATAATTAACAATTAGATTATTCGCTCTCGATTTCTATGAGGTGATAGTTGATGAGGCAGAGGGCCTCATCAACTATCACCTCATAGAAATCGAGAGCGAATAATCTAATTGTTCTAGTAGGATTCTTACTAAAATTCACTTAAAATAACGGTTTCCAATTATTTCTTGACGTATTTATTAAACTTTGCGCCTGAAAAAGATCGCTGGGATTGAATTGTCATTTAAAATTGAAGTTGTGCGCGCTCGTCAGTTTTATCGATTATTTCAACTTTTTTAAAAGTCAAATGTCCTTCGTTTAGACTTCTCAGGAATTTAATTACCATTTCCATCAAAATTTTCCTCCAAATCTTTGGGAAAACGAAAAAAACGTCGCCATTTCAGTCCTAGACGACCTCCAGCCACTGCACACTAATGGCTGATAGTGTTCAATGGCTCAGCCAATCAGATTACAGCATTTGCATTAGTATACCAGTAGAATTCTACTCTATACAGGTAATCGTATGAATCCGAGTGCAATTAAGGATTTACACTACGAGTGATATTTGAAAAACCTCTCAAAATTACACGAGCCTTTCGGCGAGTGCAATTTGAAAGAACTTTTAAGTATCAGGAGTAGTGTAAATCCTAAATTGCTCGAGCTTTCATACGATTACTCATTTATTATTTGACTGGGAAAACCACGAAAGCCCGCACGTTGATTTGCACTGCAGTGCAAATTAAGAATTAACGATAAATTGGCCTGCTCTCAGCCAATCACAATGAGCTAATTCTTTCAGTTATATAAAAGAAGAAATACTATCGCTATTAAATACACAAGTAAGGATAAAGTTCTCGCTTATTAGGCTTATCTTATTTCATGGTTAAATCACAACTACTTAAGTTGTGTATTTAACTGCGTAGGTGTTTTTTCCAATCAAATCTTTATCCCGTAGTTCAAACATATGGATTTCACATATTCTATTTCATATAAACCACCACGGTAACTAAAGTATCGTATCGTATAATGAGGACTGTAGTTTTATAATGAAAATTACACTGCAAGTTAAAGAAACCATTTTGATTCTTTTCTTTGCAGATACTGGACAATCTGAACGAAAGTCTGAAGGTACATGTAACATTCAATTTGCAGCCACACTTTATTGAGTTTCAAATCAACGAAATAATACTTAATATTTCATTGTTACATTGGGTCAACTCGAGGATGCATGGAATCAACAGGGGACATTATTACTTACATGATTTAATTTTGGTATTTTGGTAGAAAAAAACAAAGCTAAATCAGGAGTATCAACGCACCGCTCTCCGCCTTTGTCGCCCAAACCGCCCAGGTCACCAACACGCCGAGAATCCACCAGCGATGCCACCGCGCCTTCTGGAGGAGACTCGTCAAACTAATGAAATGATTCTGCCATCAGAAGTTTATCATGCGAAGTAGCAGTGTAAAATTCTGCTGCCGTATATTTCAGGAAATGTTTGGAACGAAAACGTTGCTTGTAGGAGAGATATTTATTTTAATAATATACATGCAAACATTTCAGCCTGCGGATTTGCTGAGAATGCGTCAATTAACCCCAAACAGTCAGAAAGTTGGAATTTTGTGAAGAAAGTTGAAATTAAATTGCATGTATATTAATAACAAGTAATCAAATGATTTTTCTCGTGCAATTAAAATAAATTCGTACTGGTAAATATTTTAAAGACTAAAAGCTGCTTTCGCCCCAGGGTTCATGCAGATTTTTTTGGGCTCTGAAAATTTAGTTGTGCTTATTTATTCCAAATTGCACTCGAAATCATTTGATTACCACCTATACAAACTGTTAATATTAATAAAGTATTTATTGACGGTTGTTGCGGGTTAAATTGTCTTTGCGGAGGAGAAAATATAGTGGAATTTCACATTGTTAGTTTTGTTTTTTCTATATGGAAGCGTGTACCAGGACAAATAGAATTACAAGCTTATGAGAGCTGCGACACTTCTGCTGTGCCACCAGCCCTCTTGCTCAGTTTGGCTGTTTGAAAGTGAAAAGTGAAATAAAAGGAACATTTTCGCATGTTTACAATAGCTGTGTGACCACAGCTGGGGGAAAATATGGCAACCTCTCGTGTAATATATCAAACACGAGAGACACTAGAGGTGAGAGGGATAGATGGCCGCTTACGGGAGCTTGCCCAGCTCACAATAAACAGTTGGGAATGCAAAGAAATACCACCGTATTAAGTGATTTTTTTTGTATGTGCGTCATGGCCTTTTTGCCATGACGCGATATTGGCGATAACTGTAAACAGTACTGTATACAAAAACAATCGAGAGAAACTAACTTTAGGACGATTGAGAAAAGGGCTTTTGCACTTCTTCCTAAGCGTTTTAGTATTCTTCATAGTTTAGTAACCGTCTTTAGTAACCATTTTCGTGGCGAAGCTGCGATTGTAAGCGATAGCTTCGCCACGGAAAAAAACCCCTCTGGCACCCAGGGTACGGTGGCGTTGAGTTTTACATACATGTTTTTGACGGACAATCACATGAATGCATCCTGGGTAGCTGTTTTTAACGCTGCATCTGAAATGAGCAGAATTCTCAATTCGGGGTGTCAAGAATGGATTTAAGAGCCAGTTCCTGTAAATACCGAGAATGAGATGACAGTCGCGAAATTTTCGATTTCTTTATATTTTGCCCAGATAACCTCTGTAGTGAGTTGTTTTCGAAAATACCATTCAAAGGTCCTGAAGCGCTTTAGTTTTTTCGAAATCGAGGAAAGTTTGAAAATCGCCATTTTAGCTGCCTGACGTCGCCGAAAATGGCCGAAAATTGTGCATTTTCTTTTCGCTCGTACAGATAAACGCGATGATATCTATCAATATACTTTGGGTAGCTCATAGTGCATGTCTTGCTGTTTCTAAAGCATTAATTTGATTAGCAAAACCTCCAAGTTTAATAATAGTTTAGGTCGATAGGAGTACCTTCATCGAAGCTGGTGAGCGAAATGGCTAATTTTAGCTTATTTCAATACCATCAAAAGCCCACTGGTACATTGAATTTGAAGTCGAAACTAAAATTTTCTGAAAGCCCATACTCTATATTATGATGTGTGAAAGTCTCTTCCGCGGCCCGAAAAAACTAACCCGTCGAGAGACATAAACGTGTGGTACATTTTTTTAAATTCGTCATTCGTGAAACCAACGTGGAACTTGGCCAGCTACCTTCATCTAGGACAAAAATAAGCGAATGGAAGCCTTTTTCGTCAATAAGGATACTTGTAATGTTTTTTTTTCCTTGTAGATTGACCACATGATTAACTTTTGCAAACATTTGCAGTTAATTAACAATTAGACCCGTAGCCCGCAAGGGCTACGGGTCAATAGTCCATGAGGCGAAGCCGAATGGGCTATTGACCCGAGGCCCTTGAGGGCGAAGGGTCTAATTGTTTTAGTATCACCCCACTAGTCGGACAGAAAAGGCAATAATAAAGTTAGCAAATGCAAGTTGAAGAAGTATTTATTTGGGAATAAAACGAAAGAAAGCGTCACGCTCGATTGCGCCAATTTCGCTACTCGAGGACTATTACTAATAGTCCTCTAGTAGCGTAGCCAATCAAAATGCAGGATTTGCATTAGTCCACTAGTTGGGTGATACTAAATCAAAATAGACGCTGCTTTTGGTACATTGTAATGTTATGCAAATTTATTTCGATCACCGGCACGCGCATATCGCCCGAAACTGATTTTCCTTCCGCCTACTGTATGTTTCTTTTTGAAAGTTACAACTGTAGCACACATTATTCGTTCAATATCGGCAGTTTTAACCTTTGTGGAACACCCATGGCCACAGCCAAACTTGACTTCAAGGGAACAACCGTCTCATCGCAGCATTTCTTGAAATCCTGGTCTGAGATCAGGTAATGCCGATAACAAAGCACGAGCAGTTGACGAAACTTCATGATCAACTGTCGAAACGTTGTACTTGTGGAATAAGCAAGATGATTCAACCTTTGTATTTCTTATCCGTGTGCTTGCAATTCTTATGGATACAATTGCCCTTGTCTGTTACCACCAGATTTATAAATGAATCGTTCGTTTCTTTAACTAATATGGTACATACCTCTGAATAAAACCCATACTGTGACATCATTTTTCTTGGAGTGTTCCAACAGTCGTCCGCGGCCACTTACAAAACGTAAGCAGCAAGACAGAAAAGCCACAAAGGCTTCTTCGTTATTCGCACTACGCTGTCCAGATTTCTTTCTTACAAAGTTTCCAGACTTCGCTCTCTTTTAAAATTCCAAGACTTCGCCGTTCTGTTGGCCAGTCCGAATGATTGTCATGGTGTTAGTTGAGTAAGTTCTTGACTTTGTTTGGTGGTCCCAGTTCAGACCATCCGGCAAATGTAGATTGCGTTACAGACGGCCACTCGCAAAGTGTTCAGACTGGGTGAAGATGGCGGCCAGCGAAACTGTTTGCTCGTGCAAGTAACGTGGTTCGCACTGTCAGCCTAAATAAACATTTTTGGACGAAATTGAAGGATGTAGGGGGAAGGGTGTTGTTTAATTCTGCAAGAGGACAGAACTCGACGAACTGACAGAGCCGTCCGCGGGTCCCGCCATCACGGCATATCTACGTAGATTAATGGAAAGTATTACCGCGTTCACAAAAGTTGTGCAAACACCTTTCCTCTTTACTTTTAAAATACATGTTTGTCGTTCGTACTTTTGAATAGAAATGCACCGATGATAGGGCTGGAATATAAAAAGGACAAAGGAAGCCTAGAGGGCATCAGATCTTAGATACGCGGTGTGAGTTTACATACATATTCACCCCTGTTGCCTTCTGCTAAACTATATAGACAATAATATGGGCGCTTTCCAAAAATCGGACACTCAGAAGAGCTAAAAGTTTCCTTTATTTTAGAATTCACAATTATTGACCTAGCAAACTTCCCATCAATGATTAGGCGGTATAAAATAGTTAGGCATTATGTATAGCTGATTTTCACATGACGTCACTAAAATTCAAACTACAAAACTATTGATCTTCCTGAGATTTTACTTTAATGATGTATAAGAGCAGCTGAAAACTAATATTCATACAAAGTTTCGCTCTGAATGGGTTCTTGGTTTTGTGATACACTACGCTTGAATTTCGAAGCTTTTGCGTGACGCGGCATTTACATGACGGCGTCATTATGGTTAAAAAAGTGACTTATTTCGGGGAATTTGGCTATCTGAACAGTTCATGTCTTAGAAAAAGTATTATTTTAATGTTTTAGAGTTCCTCGAGGGATAAATTCACGCTTTTGAGGCAAAACTCAGTGACTGATGTTTCTGTTGGTTTCCGGCCGCCATGTTTTTGCCCATACGGATGGGCACTAGCATGGCGTCTCCATACAAATCTCTATAAATTTGGGTAAAAAATTTCTCCGCATATCTTGCCTAAGAAAAATTGCTGCGACCAGAATCTTGGCGAGAGTCTTTGCATATTTACTTTCTTTCATTTCCCAGATTCTGGACTTAATCTATTGAACGGTTTTGATTTTTATTTTGATCTATTTTGAATGGCGTGACACTGAAAACCAGCAATTGTAGCCTTATTTTGCGCATTTCAGAGGCAAAAATAAGAGCGAATGTATGGACTGTCCACCGGGACAAAAAAAAAATGCGTCTGTTGTAGAGAGGAGTTCACTGTGGAGAGGTGACCGTTAGTGGAGGTTCAACTGTATAGTTTATATAGGTTTAAAAAAGAACCGGTAACCTGAGTGAATATGTACGTAAATTCTCAACACGTACCCATTTAAGACTAGTGCCTCCTAGACCTTCTTTTTCCATCCCAGTCAAGTCCCTGGTACATTTCTACACCAAAAACCTGGAGCAATATACCTGTATTTTAAAGTTCAACAAGAAGGGTGGGGTTTTTTATTAACGGTAATAAAGTCGAAACTTTCTACAACGGCCACCTTGGGGACGGAGGAAAGTCGCCGTTATGGAGCGGTATCAGTAGGGGTGAAATATGACACCGATATTTTCTTGGGTTTCAACATTTTTATCTTAAAAAGGGCTTAGCGTAACATGTAAATTCGTAACACAATCAAAATATATCAATAGGACAGAAACCAAACAGAAGTGGAGACCAAAGATCTGCGGCATGGATCAAGTTTCGTGACCAGGTCCAATAAAAAATGGGGTTTTGTGGACAGCGTTCGTCAGTTGTTGATTAATTGGCCGTTGTGAAGAGGTTTTTTTTTGCCGGTTGGGACGTGTTTTAGTGGCTGTTACTGTTGTAGAGAGGTGGCCGTTGTAGAGAGATTAGAATAAGAGTGACCGTCCGCCGGAATGAAAAAAGTGGCCGTTGCAGAGAGGTGGCTGTGCAGGTTCGACTGTAGTTTCCATTTTTTCACGCAGACATAGAGAAAACACCCTGCCTACACGAGGCGAGCAAGGAGCAGTTTGGATTCCCTGTCCACGCCCCCCGGGGCGGGGGAGCTTGTCGTACCTTTTAGGGGTTAGAAATGAAGTTTTAGTAGCCCTCAGGGTGTTCAGCCTCAAAAGGTCCAATGCGGGAGCTTTTGCGATGACTTTTAAGGCATTGAGCCGAAAAAATATGACGCGGGGAGATGTGTTATGTAAGAATTGGTATCTTTTAGAGGAGAAAAAACAGGATCTTGGTACCTCTTAGGGGATCTTAGGGGATCAAAATTTTTGAGGAGCACCCCCGTCCTTCTTGTATGGGTGTCTCCCTCCCCTCGAGGTCCACGTCGCCATCTTCACTCACTTCGCAAAACGTCAGATATCGACGTATTTGCTACAGTGGCCGATTGTCACGCAATCCACATTTGCCTAATTGTCCGAACTGGGCCACCAAACAAAGTCAAGTACTCGCTCAACTAAGGCCATGACAGTTATTCGGACTGGCCAACACAGCGGCGAAGTCTTGGAATTTTAAAAGAGAGCGAAGTCCGGAAACTTTGTAAGAAAGAAATCTGGACAGCGTAGTGTGATTGACGAATAAGTCTTTGTAGTTTTCTGTCTTGCTGCTTACGTTTTGCAATTGGCGGACGCCTGTTGGAACACTCCAAGAAAAATGATGTCACAGTATGTGTTTTATTCAGAGGTATGTGCCATATTAAGTAATAGGAAACGAACGATTCATCTTTAAATCTGGTGGTAACAGACAGGGGCAATTGTCTCCATAAGAATTGCAAGCACACGGGTAAGAAATACAAAGGTTGAATCATCTTGCTTGTTCCACAAGTACAACGTTTCGACAGTTGATCATGAAGTTTCGTCAACTGCTCGCACTTTGTTATCGACATTACCTGATCTCAGACCAGGATTTCAAGAACTGCTGCGATGAGACGGTTGTTTTTAAAATGGAGTGGACCTGTTTACATGAAATGGTTGTGCTCGAATATTTACACCAAACATGATGGATGCAACTGTAATCGATTGTTTACTCAAACTTCACGTTTCAAAATGCTTTTTTTTTTTCCCTTGAAGTCAAGTTTGGCTGTGGCCATGGGTGTTCCACAAAGGTTAGAACTGCCGATATTGAACGAATAATGTGTGCAACAGTTGTAACTTTCAAAAAGAAACATACAGTAGGCGGAAGGAAAATCAGTTTCGGGCGATATGCGCGTGCCGGTGATCGAAATAAATTTGCATAACATTACAATGTACCAAAAGCAGCGTCTATTTTGATTTAACTGCAAATGTTTGCAAAAGTTAATCATGTGGTCAATCTACAAGGAAAAAAAAAACATTACAAGTATCCTTATTGACGAAAAAGGCTTCCATTCGCTTATTTTTGTCCTAGATGAAGGTAGCTGGCCAAGTTCCACGTTGGTTTCACGAATGACGAATTAAAAAAATGTACCACACGTTTATGTCTCTCGACGGGTTAGTTTTTTCGGGCCGCGGAAGAGACTTTCACACATCATAATATAGAGTATGGGCTTTCAGAAAATTTTAGTTTCGACTTCAAATTCAATGTACCAGTGGGCTTTTGATGGTATTGAAATAAGCTAAAATTAGCCATTTCGCTCACCAGCTTCGATGAAGGTACTCTTATCGGCCTAAACTATTATTAAACTTGGAGGTTTTGCCAATCAAATTAATGCTTTAGAAACAGCAAGACATGCATTATGAGCTACCCAAAGTATATTGATAGATATCATCGCGTTTATCTGTACGAGCGAAAAGAAAATGCACAATTTTCGGCCATTTTCGGCGACGTCAGGCAGCTAAAATGGCGATTTTCAAACTTTCCTCGATTTCGAAAAAACTGAAGCGCTTTAGGACCTTTGAATGGTATTTTCGAAAACAACTCACTACAGAGGTTATTTGGGCAAAATATGAAGAAATCGAAAATTTCGCGACTGTCATCTCATTCTCGGTATTTACAGGAACTGGCTCTTAAAAACGATCTCCAACATTTTTCCCGTTTCATCTACATAGAAAAACACGGGAGATGTAATTTTATTAATACCTTTATTATCAACTGCCATCGTATAGTAAGTAAGTAAGTAAGTAAGTAACAACTTTATTTACGGAGGGTAACACATAACAGTAAAAAACTGACGAACCAGTGGCCCTCTATCCTAAGTTAAAAATTAAAAACTATTTATACTTATAAGATAGTAAAAATTACAAAAAAGAATACAGCTAAAATTTAAAGATATGATAAAAGTTTAAAGTTGTATGTTAGGATAAGCTTGTCAGCCACAATTTCTCAAATTTTAGTGCAGGGATCTTGTATCCAAACTACATCCCTCATTACAATAATCACTCTTTACATTAACACCTGTAAACTAAGTCAAAAACTGATGCAAACGTTATAGAGGCTCCAAAATCAGCGTGAATAACTAAATAATACTGTTCGTTCCCGATTCTACATCAGTTGAAACTATTTCCAAGTCAGATAGCGTTAAATTACTTTCAAATCCTCAGACAGATTCGGAACAGCTCTGACCTCGTATACATATACCCTAGTTAACTCAAGCTAACAAACATTGCTTTTTATGATCAGATATTGAAATGGAACCACTGTCTACATGATTATTTAACTATATCTATAGTCATGAAAATGAAGCGAAATCAACTGATTTGTTTCTTTTTTTTATTTATGATTTGTTTCTTTGGTTCGTAGTCAACAAGGCTGATTTGTAAGCCTTTCCATAAATTCAAAGAACAAAAAATCATTCTGCAACTTTACGGAAAATCAAAGCCCAGTTAGGAGGGCAAGACAAAGAAAGAAACGTGATTGACGGGCTCAAGAAAAAAGCTATTTCTTAGCCGCTTTTCTTGCTCAACAGACCATGTTTTGACCGTCACGTCAATCTCGCGTCTGTTTCTTGTCTGATGAGCCTCTTAATTATTTCTGGTGTGTTACTTGCACATTTAATCGGAATCAGACTAGTCCCTAGGCGTTCTTTCTTCCCGCGATGACGGCTTCAAGCCTGGAACGAAGTGCATGGTAGAGCCCAGACTCCCTTGAACTGAGAAAGAGTAGGGACTAGGCTGAATATTAGACATACGAAAATCATGTGAAATCGACGTCATTCTCTGTTATCGTCTCAAGGAAAAATAAGTTAAATAGCAAAAGGGATTGCAAAGTACAAGAAAAGTAATAAGGTGACAATAAACGACTAAATATTACGCATACCTAATATGCAATTCACGTCGGTGTAAATATCTTAGAAACAACTGAGGCTGCTGGCCTTGTTATGCGAGTTTTAAAACTACTGTAAACTAAATCTATTTAGAATGAAATACATTTCATTTTGTAAACCTGAAGATGGATGGAATGACATCCTGAGCAAGTTATTTTTCAAGCTGGTAGTTTGTTTTAAGTCATGTGGTAAATAGTTGGATTAATTATCTCCGATTGGCAAACTTTTTCAAGGCGACTTCCTTTTTATTTCACCAGGAAAACCTATCAAGAGAACAATACAATAACTTCAGACACAAGAGTAAAGTGAATGTGTGTTTTATATGTGCGTTATGTGTGTGTTATAGCAGTGTTGTATATTGATATTAATTTAATGAAACCTTTTCAAGAATGTAGTTCTAAAAGGGAAACTAAACAAAATTCTTATAACATGGAATGTGTCGTAGTGTTACGAAAGCGTAATTTCTCCATCCAAGCCTTTTCTCTTCACTCATGGCTTCTCTTCACGGACAAAGATTTAAGAAGGCTTTCCTCGCCTAGTGTAAGCTCGTTAGTGGCTAACGAGACCTATACGAGACAGGCAAGTAGTGCCATAACGGCTGTAGTAGAAGGTGTGCGAGGAACTGGGCGATGCTGGGTATTTGGGTCTGAGAAGGTTCCCCCCCCCCCCTTCTTCCCCTCGGAGGAACTCCCATCTGAAAAGGTCGGGTTGGCTAGCGTTCGTCGGAAATTTTGAATCAAACCCCTAAACGGGACTCTGGTTTATTTGAACTCTAAAAGATGCCACTCAAGGTGGATCAAAACAGTTTCCAACACTTAGATTTTGATGGGTCGTTATGACCACTCTTCATCACTTGATGCTACAATCATGGTATCAAAAAACTGCCCAATCATTGGTGCACACGTTGTTATCATTTTCGTGACGCAATAGGTTACCATAGCAACAGTATGACCTCCTTAAAGCACTCTTGATTACAGCTTTAGGGGCTTATAATTCAAAAACGGCACGGTGAAATCTTTTTATATTATCAACTTTTGATAAGCATGATAAGATGCAAATTTTGGCGAAGTTCAAAAAAATTCTGTATGTAGGGTTCAGAGCCACCTTAAATATCCCCAAGCGAGAAGACGAGCTCGACATCCCCGACCTTTTCATATGGAAGAATCCCTAGGGCTTTTGATTATGCCAAGGTACTACGGGATGTGGCGGGAGAAACACAATTCATGTGGACTTCTACTGTAATTACCTGTCAGTCTGGCCAGTTCTTTAAAATCGCTTGTGACTCTCAGTTTCTCTGTAACTGTCGAACTAGCAAGGAAAATCCCACACACACTCAGTGTTTACTGCTTAATTTATGTTTTTTTTTCTCCAAGAAGTGCAACATATAACAGATTTGTGGTAGGTTTTCAGTGCCATTTCGTTTCTTTCTCAATACCTGGGGCTTAAAAAAATTCTTTCTTACAAAATTTCTATAACATGTCTCGAAACATGCTACAGAGTGTCGAAGTAAAACCATCACTTATTTATTTTCACCAAGATACCACGATCTATTTCTTCTTACTTTTATTCAAGATTCAAGATTCTGTTTATTTGCCTTTTTACCTAATATATTAATTAGTTATAAATATTTCAATGTATGGCGAGGTGACCCTTACCTGAAATAACAGCCGTTCTCCTCTTGCTCGTCAAGCACAATCTGCAGATACCACGATGGTTGGTATAAAACCACACGAAGAAGCTGATCACCGAAACTGTGAGACAGAAGCAGATTAATAACACCGTGATTAGAGATCTTAAATTTTAGTAACATCGTACTTTGAAAGGGATAAACGAAAAATTGGCCTGCAGAACAGGAACTAGCCTGGAGATGGACTGGGAGAAGCGTCAGGCGTGGAACACGTGTTTCACTCTACCCCGCTAAACCGTGTTCTCCGCGTTATACAAAACGGTGTTTCCGATATATTTCTGTTTTGTCAGTAAGAATAGAAATCACTTCCTCCCCCCGCCACCCCCCGCCCCTCTCCCACTTTCCCCGTCTTGGGAGTCTGCGAAGGATACTCGTCAGCAGTTTAGAATTAAAGGTCATTGAACTTTTGAAGCAGCTAGCTTACCGAGTGCAAATCCTGTCCAAAAGATCTTTGCTCCAGGCTGGTGGGTTTGGCAGGTAGGTTGTTTGGTTGTTGCTGTTCTTGTACACAAGAACAAATGGTTCATTATTGTCGCACAGAATTGAAGCGATAGCATCCGGGAGGCAACTGTGTTCACAAAGGAAAAGAGAGAGTTATAACTTCAGACATGATTCTGACATATAAAGAAGTAAGTGAACTAGCCCGGCGTAAATTAAACCTTAAACGGCACGATTTCATGGCGTATTTCTTCACACTACTCGCGAATTTGCCATAGTTTGGTTACTTCTTCTACTGAACAGTTTGGGGGCTGTATAATTTAATGGGACAAACAAATTGGTATCACCGAAAATCATTTTTACAGCAGATCGTTTTACACTCGGCAGAGTATACCAACATGGCTTTATTATTATCGTTATGCAGCAGGTAAACAGAAAAAAGAAACTCACTCGATACTCATGTCTTGAACAGTGCTGTTAAACACGGAACTGTTCAAAATAAAGAGATGGAATCCATATTCATGATAACCTGAAAACAAATAAAATGCACTGAATGTAAGATAAAATGTACACTATCAGGAGCTGTATTGTGATAAGCCCTGATCTTTTTCCTACAGTTGACGTGGTTCATTTTTCTTGGAGCGTTTCTCCAGTGTGAGGTTATGACTCTGACACTATTCGCATCACTGCTGATGAGAGCAAGAGAGCAAGGATAGAAAAAATACACTGATCGGGTAAAGATCCCAAGGATTCGAGAAATTATATGGTATGCATATTGTCTAAGAACAAAAAAGAGAATATGAAAAAGAAATAATCTCAGATGAGAAGCACGCAAGATTTCAACCTTTTAGTCTTCAGACGACTTATACCTTGGTATTCGAGACAGGCTGGTAATATAGATTCATGACCCTTGTTTTCTTTTTCATTTGTACTGCGGTGGTCGTTGATATTGGCTGTTAGGAGAAAAAAAGGAAATATGCTTTACATAACTAGAAACTCAAGGCAGGTCAGCAGAGTAATTCATTATCAAGACTGGGCTTCGTTAGAATGTTTTCCTCTGTGTTGTTTTATTTTGGTTTTCCTGTTGTTTTAGGGTGCTTGTTTGTTTGCTTTCCTTTCGTCGCGCGATCGGTTTTGTTTGTAGGAATCTCGCTCCACTACATTCGCACTGGTTGATATTTTCTCACTACGGCCCTCTAAATACTTTGAGAATGAGATTTTTTCGAGTTGCAAATAACGAGTAGCGAACTTCACTGTCCTATTAATTTTTAGCCGTTCAATCAGGAACCACGAGTTCCAATAATAATAATACAATATATTTATATAAAGCAAATTCCATAAAGTAATGTTCAAATGCGAGTTTACATGTGTGAAGCGCGCGCATCCTGACGGTTTCCATTACTACTAATAAACTAACAAAAAAACCCAATTAACTGTCCGAGGGATATTGGATGGTGAATTGATTAATTAATTTTATCATTTGTAGCATAAATATGCAGAGCTAAACCGGTTTAATTATTTTCTCAGTTAAAGAAACTTTTTCAATCATCATGAAATTACTGATTAATCTTCAGAGTAAGTTTCCTGACAAAAGAGAATTACAAAATAGCCTACCTGATTCCGGTATGCTAACTTCCACACGGTCTTTTGGCCCGCCCAGCCACAGCAGAGTACTACTAGGGGCCACATCGGCGGTGAACCACTCCGCTGTTTGCCCGTTGTTGTTGGGCCTGGCTCGTCCTTCGCTCTGCACTGAGTCACGGCTAGTGACTTTGACGTATGTTGTAAGTCTCGAGAAATCCGGAGAGACTTCCGAAGATGTTGAATTGAGGTACTTTCGGCTCCTGGAAACCTGAAAAAGCATAACATAATCGTGGATGATTGTTAATTCCATTTGCGAAACAGGAAAATGCTATTGGGGACAGAATACAGAATTGTCTCTCAGCTGATTCCATCCTGGGGTTCCATGCATGAGCAGCGACCACGGAGCCACGACGATGCCATATTTTTATCAGTTTGTAGAAAAGTTTCCTTGTTCACTGCAAAGACACTAACCTTTCTCTTTTTGAAGATTCGTGGAACACGAACACGATTGCTGCTAAACGCGCAACCCATCTTGCAAAATTGTCCAAATAAAGCGGATAATGACAAAATAGAAATCCCGCGGTCAAAGAAACTTCACAGACTTCCTTCAAAAGTCTCGTGTGCAAATATCGTTCTGCGATGAAAGTGGTAGCGCGCGCGTCAGGTGTTGCACAAAAGAAGTTGATTGGCTGCCTCCAGAAGTTTTTTTGCTCGGGCATTGTTTAGTTAAGCATTGTTTAGGTTTTGCGGTGAAAATCTGAAATCCGATGTTGTAGCGCGCGCGTCAGGTGTTGCACAAAAGAAGTTGATTGGCTGCCTCCAGAAGTCTTTTTGCTCGGGCATTGTTTAGTTAAGCATTGTTTAGGTGAGACACGCGACATAAACTCCCGAAATTTTTGTACTGGATCAGCCAATGAAAAATGACGTCACATCCGGTTTAAACGATGCCGCGCAGCTCGTTTCGCAAAGCGAAAAAATGGCGTTTTGATTGGGGAAGATTTTCTTCTATTTGGAAACCATCAGGTCCGTGTCCTTCCATGTGGAGGATAGAAACATGTTGCAGGCACATTTCTTCGACTTTTGAAGTAAAACTGTTGGCAAAAGAGAACAGTTTAGTATTGTTTTGAAGGAAAATAACGGAGAGCCTTCTGTCATCGGATGGCGGATTTTACACATATTCAAAATTGGTGTTGTTCCGACTTTGGGTTCTTATTGTTCGTGATTCGGTGATAACACTAAGTGCAATAGCCTATAATGTTAACAACAACCTGGATGAAGTATTGCTGGCCATAGTTTGCACTGCGTACAACGGGAACATATTTAACAGCAGCCGTTTTTTTCTGAAAGTGAACACAGTTGAAGTTCTGTATCCACATGCGTGTGGTGGAAAAGACATGCTGAATCGCGTACTCAAGGTTAGTATCCTATTTCCGTATCTCTTGTTGAATACGGTTTTTCTCCGTAAGAAATAAGCAATGTTGAGAGTTAGAGGAGAGCTTTGGGGATATCAGATTTCCCCGAAGAGATCAACAAAGTGGTGAAGCAGTCCCCCACCAAATTTCTCTGGGAGTACCCCTCCCCCCCGGGTACTGTGAAGTTGTTCATTAATTAATAAATGCTGGACAGAATTCAAATTTTATCCAGTGGTTAATTGTACATTCCTCTGTATTGTCTGAACTGCAATGCTGGCCTGGGGATCAACTTCTTTGGGCAGTTCCAAAAGAGGGGGGTTGGCCTGTTTAGGGTTAGCTCTCAATGGTATGGTATATCCTTAGCCCTTAACTTTACCCCCGCTTTTGACAGGTGCCCACTTCTACTGTGGCCTGGGGCGGGGATACTCCCTTATATGTGCTATAGGGGTATGTGTGGCCCCAAAAGGTATGGTTTTTCAGCCGTTTTGGTCATAAATAGGGTATCAGTTTTGGCCATTGTGGCCTTGAATAGGGTATGGGTTTTGTACTCTAGTCTTGAATTGGGTAATGTTGTTTAGAAGAAACTACTCTTTCATTGTTATTGAGAAGACCATAAACAAGAGGCCTTCAAAAATTATGTTTAGGGCAACTGTGGCAACTGTGTCAATGATGGTAAATGGGTTATTGCATTTTTGGTCTGGTTGTAAATAGGGTAGGGAGAATCGCAGATTTTGGTGATAAATAGGGTAGAGGTTTTGGGAAGCTGACCGCACTCCCCGACCAAATTTTTCTGGGAGTACCCCTCCCCCCCTCCCGGGTACTATGAAGTGGTTCATAAATACATGTAAATGTTGGACAGAATTCAAATTTTATCCTGTAATTGGCTTTAAGCTGTAAATTGTTATCTATTAATAATAAAATAGAGGACATCTTCTCTGTTTCTATTCAACAATACTATAAGGTCAAGAATTCTTTAAGGTGATAGTTTCAGGCTCTATCAACTGTATTATGACCTTATGGGAATCTTAAGCTAGCAATCCAATAATATTGTTAAGTAGAATTGTAATAATTTATTCAATTTTCTTCAAACCATGATTTACCATTGTTTCTTTATCAAACTTCATACTTAGGTGCAATGATACAAATTTATCAACAATTCTCATACTTGTAGTCATAATTCGTTAATTCGACTATTTTGAGATTTTAAAGTTATGTTCTATATTTCAAATTGACTCAACAAGAGATGCTGTGGGAACACAGGCCACTGGTGATTGTTTTCATAGCTTTTTTAGTTCTTCCAAAGATCTGTTTACAACACCTCATCTTCTGTTAATCTGGTGGGGATACAATGTAGCTCTGTAGCAACGGGACCTTTGTTCATTATTTGATCAATGTTTAAAAGGCATCTACCTTCCATGTTGTAAAGAAAGGATGAAAAATGACTGTCTCATACACATGCATCAAATAATTCTCAAAGGTCAGTTGTGATTGCTCCATTGTGGGTGGGCTGAGAATTCTAGCTTGGTTTGATCTTAAAGTGATTGTTTGCCATTAATTTCCCCATGCATTCAGCTGAATTTGACCCTGCATGACTATTCATAACCCTTATTGAATAATCAAATGTGCAATATCCCTCTTTGTTTGAGTTCCCTCAGTCATTCAATCACACTGGGTTTTGCTAAGTTAATTTTCTCTTCTTTGTAAATTGATATTTCTGCTTTAAATTCTAAATCTAGGCATCATGTGACACTTGCCATGCCAAGAGTTGTCCCAGTTAGCCAAGCCAAAGTGTTTATATAAAGAAAAGTTGTCCTGCCTGTCAGGGTGCCAAGATGTGACATGAGCCAAGGCTAGACAACTCGCCCACCCCTGTTGTCTCATGGGCGAGACAGGTTCGTGATCCTAAATATAAACGGTTGGTTGAATTTTCAAAGAAATAAGTGAAAAGTTAGCTTGGCCAGGGTAACACAGGAGAAGGGTTGTCTTGGGTACCCAAGACCATATAAATGGGCCCTAAGGCCATTCTATTTTATTTCCACACTCCCTCTTCCTCTGTCGACACGAACTTTAGACAGGGCTATGAAAGAGTTATTTTTGCACTTTTATCTTTTCTGTTAGGTGGTAAATATTGACTTATTTAGCGAGTGTGGCTTGGGGGAGGGGGTGTGGATATAAAATGGAATATCTCTAGTTAGCTCTGGGCCCAATTTGTGTGTTGTCCGACTGATTATACAAACTATATTTTCCAAAATCTTTGTGGGTAGGTGTTTGAGAGGATCATCTTATATGTTCATCGCTACAGTGGAACCCTGCCTTATGGCCACCCCACTCACATAGCCACCTTGTTATTATGGCCACTTTATTCTGGCCTGAACAAAAGCTCAGTCAGTCAGTCACTTTCTTATTTAAAGAACCCCTATAACGACACTGTTAATGTTGTCAGATTTTTGTGGCCCATTGGCAACCACATTAACAGAGTTCCACTGTAATTTAAAATTGTCATTGTTGGTTGTTTTTTGAATATTTGTACCTCATAGAGGTGAAAATGAATTTGAGCTATTACCCACAAAACAAAATTCTGGATCATACATTTTGATAGTGAAGTCCCGTAACTCTATTATTTGGAGATTGGTTATCCCCTATCCCTGAAATTACCAAGGCTGATATCTCCATTGTCATGTCATCAAAGCCATAATATTTTGACACCTACTGTATCAAACCCAGTTTCCTTAAGCAGTAACAAGAGTCTTGCTTTGGTAAACCAAAATAGTACTTGCTGCCAGGTGTTTTATAAAAGTATAACCCTTCCAGAAGCCTTCACAAATTAATATCAGTTGCTAACAATTTTTTTGTGGCTGATTTAAATTTTGTAGTAAATCATACTGAACTGGCCCAGGTTTAATATACATTTTGTTGCATTTAGCTCACATGTTTTTAGTTAAAGGGAGAAGGTCACTCCAAAAAGCTTACTTTTTTTGTTTTCACTTATTAAGCAAGTGAATAGTCAGCTTTTCCACTCACTGAAGGTTCAGCCTCTGAAGTGCCTGCTATCCTGAAGAACTTCGTCTCGGAATTAAGAAGCAACTTCAGAGGCCACCATTTTGCAACTGTCTTGGCAGCCAGGCTGTGTTCATGTGACTTTATTCTCTCCAACTCAAAATTGGTGGGAAGGAGAAGAACCTACAACTGACTTGGCATCTGTCACAAGGTCAGCAAAATCTATTTTTTTTTCCAATCAGTTATCCTCTTCACTATCTTCAATGCTATTATTTCAGAGTTTAGAGCATGTTTAGCTCAAAATAATGTCTCAAGAGCAGCCATAACCCAGAGGGGTAGTCAAAAGGGTTGTTGCAAGCCATTAGGACAAAATCTCTCAGATGGAATGATGTCATGAAAACTTGGCCTGGGTGCTTCTTTGCAGGTGAACTTCATAAGGAAAACCTGCACTTTAGACACTGAAACTTCTGTGAGTGGCTAGCCTAAGTGCAAGGTTTTCATTAACCTCGACATAAAATGTAATATGTTTTTTTGGAGCGACCTCCTTTATACATGTATCCAAAAAGCAAAATGTATATTGTCCAAAATCAGTCATGTTAGTAGTGTTAGTGTCTAATGACTACCTGCAAAGAGATAGTTATACAATCATTCTAGCAACTCTCCTCAATATTCTGGGAGTTTCCCACCTACCATTTAGATCATCCACCCCAGACAAGTTTTGAACTATTGTCCAGATACAAGGGACCATGGGCTCGTAGGGACAGTGCTTAAAGTGCTATTATGATGAAATTTGCAGATGTCCTCCATAATATGAGCATAACAGTTTTGTTATCATGGTAACATACTGGGTTTCAACCTTCCCTGATATAGGCTTTTCTGACCACCTTTGGCTTTCCATTTTGATATTTGCCAATGGTGCCTCATCAGCACGATCCAGGAAGCATATTAATATGCAAGGTTGAAGTTGTAGCCTCGTTTAACAAGCTGAAAATCACTGAATAAGTGAAATCATGTTAGAGAGGACTGGAAAAGAGTGAGTTTCCATGGGAAAATATAGGCTGTATATAATTTTTATAGCCATAGGTGTGTTTCCTGTAGTTCTAACTATAAGCCTACCAACCTGATGTAATATTGGGTTGAGTGTATGACAACATCAGTCACCTCATTTGCATATTTATATTTTTCAAACTGAAATATCTTTGGAACTGTTACACATATTTGCAAAAGGTAAACTGCAATTTAAATCTTTGGTGGAATTCTATGTGATACACCTGAAATTTCTGACTGAAGGGGTAAAAATTTAATGATAGAAGCACTTTAAAGTATTGAGTTGAATTTATGCTGTTGGCAAAATTTTACTGTAAGGTGTCAAAAAGAATTTGGAGGGGAATTTGGTGTGGTTATTGAGTTGACAGAGGTTGGTTTTGTTATTATTGTCATTATCTTCTATATTTTTGAGGCAGAGTGGTTGTTGGCAAAAGCAAAACTGGCAATATCCTCACTGACCTGTGTTTAGATGTTTTTAGGTTTTTGTCTCTGACAGTGAAGGTCAATTTAAGTAGTTACACTGTCTTTACAATAGCACATGTGGATATTAATAGTATAGTTATATTTCAATATCCTCATACTAAAATTATAGTAATTTTATGGCGCAATTTCTACCTCCGCTTTAATTTGTTTAAACCAGTAATTTTGTTAAACCAATTTAATTTTATCAAAGGGGATTAGGGGGAATCTGAGAGCAACAATAAATTAGAGCAACAAATATAAGGAAATTTGCAATGATTGCTTTTATGGTCTAGTGGAGATGAAGTGGACCAAAAAGTCAGAGATCTGATGTTTGAATCTAGGTCTGTCTGTACAAAATACAAAAAAGATTGTATTGTAGTATAGGAGTATTATGGTAAGTTATGTTGGGGGATTGATATGGGATCCTGGCTGTACTGTTGTAGGGTAGGAATAGGGACTGAGGGGGTGGGTGGTGTGCTTGTGATCCTTTTTAAAAATAACTCTGAAAGTGAAAACAAACTGATTTGAAAAATTTACAGCACAGGTAAAAGTTATACATTGTATCTTGTTTTTTAGGTGGTAAATGAGCAAATACCCCCAAGAGACCTGTCCAAGTTTGATTTTTTTTACTGATAATGGAAATCATAATAAAGATACAAAGCCACCTTGGTGTGATTTCCTCCTTGACAGTGAAGTGCAACCTAACCAAAAGTTGCGTTCTGTAAGAGGTTTACAAAAATTAAATGGAAAATTAAACTACACCAGTTTGCATTAATTTTGTAAGTACTCCTCTCTCCAAAATATATTTGGTGTGCTGTCGTACTGACAAGAATATAATGTAGAAATTTTATGGGAAATGCTGCCATGTAAAAAATATGCAGCTCAGACACAATAACAATACTCATTTCTGTGGTGTTTTCTTCAGTGTGAAAGTGTAAAAACAAATTCTACTACCCTACATGTAAGTTGAAGAATATAGGAACTCCTCTGAAAAAGTTTTTTTTTTTTTTTCTGTTCATTTTTTTTGCTGAACATTTGTATTTTCCTATAAGCAGTTTCTTCACAACACAACCAGCCATAAAATGGACATTTTTATCTCAGAGATCATTTTCAAGATAAAAAAGTGATTTTTATTTATATCTTTTATTTTCTTTGGGTGGGGACGTTTTGAGAATTTCCCTAAAAATATCACAAGGTACAAAGGAAGGGGCAAAAATAAAAGTTATGTTTTCATTATCAGTTTGAGTCTCCCTATGAACCTGCAAAGTATGGTCATTATTTTATACTGTTGTGGATAAAGTTATACCCATTTTAAGTCAAAATACAAATGGGAACTTACATTGATAATCACTCAATCCCTTGGCACTGTTTTGTTTTTCAATTGCCTTTTTCCACAAAACAATTTCATCATCCTTGTTACACAAGGAGGGGGAGGAAGGGGGTATTCTACATGGTTTTAAATAGGGAAGCTCCATCTCAAGGTCCAACCCCTTACCCTTTGTATACATTAGTACCATTTTGACAGAAGAGGTGCCTCTTTTGTAGGCAATTCATTGTAAAAGGGTACCCCTTTACAAGCCTATTTAAAAGTACTGCATCCAAGCCGCAAATAACAGTCGGTCATCGGACAATTGTCCGGTAAATTTGAGATTTTGACAGGTAAAAGCTTAGCCTGGTCGGACACACCGGGCATTTCTGCTAAAGTGAAAAATATTTTAACTGGAAATTTGTAGCCGAATATGGGACAAGTTATGACCTATGCGACTACTGTATCAGAGCCGTAAAATTGCACTCTGTACTATCTGAGATTGTCTCACTAGTTTTTCTCGCATTCCTTTAGACTTAGAAAGGAAAAAGAAAAAGAGAGAAGAATGGAGCTAGGGGAAGAAAAGAATCAGCGAAAAGACAACGCGCGACAGCGCGCAATGAAATTTTTAGAATTGGTTCATGCTTAGCGTGCGTATATCGAGTTATGGAGACACCGCGGAAATACGTTTTTTGACGTCACAGTAACTGGTCAGTGGTCATCACCATCGGGCTGTGTTGTCCTTCGATCGATCAGTTCTCCGAGATCGGTGTTTTGCTTCGTTTTAAGGTTGAAAATATCCTTGATACTTCTCGTTATTGGTGAGCTTGACGCCCTTAAATGGGTTTTTAATACTCAAGCAATGTTCGTAAAGAATAGTGGTACAGGGGAGTCATTTTGTGTGGAGTAATGTGTAGTTTGCTGACTCGAGCCAGCTCGAGCGGACGAAGCGTGGATTGTGTTGCTTCAGCCGCCCTCGCCTCAGAATTGTCAAAATCAACGATGGGTATCCAGCAAAGCAGAAGATTGGTCCTGTATACAGGTTTTGCAAGGATTTTGAAGACTGGTTGGATTTAAAGTGTAATTTGCGCGAAATGGTTAAGGTACTACATGTAAGTCGGGACCGTTTTATTCACACTCACTTTGCGCCGACGTGTGGTGCTTGTTCATTGAGATTATGTTTCGCAACGCGTCCAAGAAACTTTGATAAGAATTTGTCTTTAAAGACTGGCGTTTTCAACATTTCAGAGAGGCAGTAATCAACTCGTCAATGAAACCCACTAGTTTATTTTGTTTACTCAGTCATTTGAAGCTTTTAGATTTCTATTTCCCTATCTTACATGTGCATTGTATCAACTTATATAAATAATTGACTGTTGTTGTTTTTCCTTTCATTTAATTTAATTCAGATGAGCTTTGCTCAATCACTACAAAATAATTTTTACATTGCAATCATACATGTACATATCACATGCTTTGAATCAATATGAAATTAATTATGATCCCCTTAGTAATAATATTGTATCATCCTCCCTTCTGTAAGATTCTTACTTAACTTGTAACCACTTTATTACAAGACATTATAGCACCTGATGGCAATAAATTATATATATGTAATTATATGTATTTATTTTTTTCCTGTGATAAATTAGCTAACAAGTGGGTTTGTTTATGCCACTGTGTCTCTGAATTGGCTTACTGTCGTCTACAAACCATTGGTAATATATCTTCGCTGCATCTAACTCAGATACTAGACACAAAAGCATGTATTAAAGAACAGATACATTTCTTACAAATTAATATTTATTACATTTAGTTCATCACTTAAGTTCTACAACACTGCTTTTCTCCAGTGAAAAATTTTGTGCAAAGTCTGAAGTTGTAAGTTGCAAAAACAAGTTCTGTCAGTAGTTGCGAATCACTTAAAATCAGGCTTTGGTACAGTAAACTGAATGGCAGAAAGCGAGGAAATTAGAAATTGTCTCAAATACACAAGTGATAAAAGAGGTAAAGTTGACTGAAATCTACAGACTCCTTTTTTTTAGGTTTAGGGTTAAGGTTAGGCCTAAGGGACAAGGTGGGAGGTGCGGTGGCCTTGTGGTTAGTGTGCTCAGCAATGGATCGAGTGGTCCGTGTTCGAGCCCTGGTCAAGGACATTGTGTTGTGTTTTTGGGCAAGACACTTTTACTCTCACAGTGCCTCTCTCCACAAAGGTGTACATATGGGTACTGGTGAATTTAATCCTGGTGGTAACTCTGTGATCAACTAGCATCCTATCCAGGGGGTAGTAGAAATACTCCTAGTCGGTTCATGCTACAGAAACCAAGATAAGCCTGGCCTGATGGGCCACTTGGCTCTATGCAGACTTTACCTTTTACTTAGGGACAAGGTACTGCATCAAGTGGGGGAAGGGACAGTGGAGTCAGAACCTCCCACGTCCCATACCCTGTTCTCCCACTTCCCATACCTCTATCTCTTGACTCCCACCCTTGTTCGTCCTGCTCCTGTCCCCTGTAAATTAAGAGACTCAAAACACATCCTAGTCATTTAGCTGCACAGTCCTTAGGTATTTCCTTTTCTTTTTTTCCTTCGTTTTCAGCCTGGCTACTCTTACCCACGTCTTTCAAGTGAATGACCTATGATGTAACCACTGTCAAAGGGTTTCATTTTGAGCCTCATTTTGAGCCCAAGGGTGAATTTTTCTTTGCCCGTCGGCCTAGAAGTCTCTAAAGACACTAAATGAAAGTCAAGTAGTTGCCATATGGAGAGCATTGGTCAGTGTTCTCTCAGTTGGTGTTTTTACAGCATTGATGTTGTGGAAATCATCCATGGACAGTATCTAAAAGGACTTTTGCTGAGCCAGAATAGAAAAAAATGTACAATAGAAGAAGTTTTCTATTGGGAAATCCAGATAATAGTAATATGTAAACAAATATTAATTTTAGAAAGTTATACAGAGTCTCAGGCTCTAAGGTAATGTAGTCAGAAATTGTCTGGGTGGCCTTATAATCAGAAGATTGTTGTGTGAACACAGGGGGAATAGCCTATTTATAACTAAGAATGAAATTCATTTATTGAGTTTTAACTGGAAGTTGTCATTACCCAGATTTTATGGTATTTTTATTGTCTTACAATAACATATGCATGTATTTTTAATTATCCTTTAAACAGCTTTGTATTCCATGTCTTCTGCCATCTTTAGATAATCAGATGTCATGTACTTCTTGTGGTTTTTTCTAATAGCTAAATAGCTTTTTTTTCTAAACTCTAATAGCTATGCAACTAGTTTAAAATAATTTTCACACTTTAGAAGCGCTATAGGCAAAATACAGAACTGCAACAATTCGAAATTATGACAAGAAACAAAGAAACAATAATAAACATGAAAATTTAAAATTTTATTTTCGCCATCCTCAAGCTTCCTGAAGTACAGTATGATTAAAATTGGATATTTTATGATAAAACATACCTTAGTGAATTCTTCCTCGAGTTGAGGCCAGATTTTGAACCCTTTTGGGGATTCAGTCCTACACTTGTTACACCAACGTGTCCAAGATTTATACGAAGTACTGCTTCGATTTCGGCCAACTTGGTCTATAATTCGGTGATACCGAGTGAGGACAGGATGACCCTGTTTACTTACGTGAGTGCCCCCAATCGAACACGAGCATGTCTTCCCGACGAATGTGATCGAAATGCTGTTTACATACCGATTCATACGGTTAAAGCCCATCAATTCAACAAACTTGAGAAGTTGATTTCCTCAGAACACCGTTACAGCAACACAAAAGCTGCCTAGTTTTAGCCTTAGCGCACATCGTAACGTAAATTGCCACTGGTCGCCGCTTACGAGCATGAACTCTCACGAAACAACAACAATTTCACACCGTGTGCAAGTTCAGTTTGGCTTTGGCACAATATATAATATTAACTGAGAACTATCCAACAAATGAGCGGAGTTTAAAAGCTAAGTTTACAGTGTGCGCTCTAAGTTTTGTATCTTTTTGACTGTCGATAAGGCTCGCTGCGAAGATAATGTAAAAGTTGCAGGCATTTTGTAGTTTTGTTAGGGTGTACCGCTGACCAGCAAAATACTGTATCGCGCCCCAAAAAACGTATATCCGCGGTGTCAGTTATGGATGTATGCGGGAAGTTTGGAGAGCACGAAAGAAGCGTTAGAGTCGCACGAGGCGACAGCCGAGTGCGACTCTAGCTTCTTGACCTTCTCTAGCTTCTCTCGATATACGCACAGCTAAACGAGCATGAACCAATTCTTTTATAACATGGCGACAACAAATTGGGCGCTAAAACATGTTTTATTTTTGATTGACTACAAAGTTCTCACAATGCACGGTGAAGAAAAACAAAGCTCATTAGGATCCTAACACGCCACAAACAGTTGAGCAACGGTTGACCGAAAACGCTTAACCTGGTTTCTAAGATTGTCAATGAAAAATTCGCTTCTTCGAATTAATTATAATGAAAATGTAGGCAGACAAAGTCAAAAATACTCGATAAAAATGTCGACGAACAAAGTCAAAATACTCACGTTTAAGCAAACATCTTAGCCTGGCAAAAGTCAAAGGCTCCAAGAAGAGTTTGGATTGTTCAGAATAATCTTCACATGGCCGAAGCTTAAACAAAAGGAGCTTGCACTAAACTCGACGGAAATTTTGCAGCTAAATTGAAACTGCACACGTCATCTTATATACGCACGGCCGTGCGTACATAGAGATTTTGTTCATGATGGCTCAATAGGAATTAGATAGGACTAGCGCGCGCAATGTTATAATCCTCTTTCATTCACACAGTAAGTAGTAATTATCAATGTATATATTCAGTACCTTACATAATTAATCATTCATAATACATACATACATAATTAATCATTCTGCATGCATAATAAATGTATGGGGTTATATGGAAATCTTTCCCCAGCGGTTCCTAGAAAAAGCTCGTTTGATTCCCTTGATGAGCGCAGAAATAGGTTGAGAAACGACAACCTACTCTCAACACGAAAACAAAGAATGAGTCCGCCACTGCTGCGACCTTGTTCCCAGGGTCCTCTCTCTTCCTCCCTCGAGAAAGTACCCTGGTTGCGGCTGGTCACGTGTCTACGTAAGCCCACTCTGCACAGAGGGTGGGTCCTCAACTTAATTTTGTCAACACTGTCTAGGGAGGTGAATGTTACGCTGCTATACAGACGTTATTTTGAAAGTGAAGCAAGTTGTTTGTCAGAGATCCTGCCTGACCAGTGCTTCGTCTCTATGATCTGAACCTCTGTGAGTATGAGATGTCAATTGAGAGGGAACTTTGCTTATTTTTCACTGCTTTTTTAAAAACCGTCAACAACCTGCTTCAGATTAGTTTAATCAGTTTTTCACAGCAAAAGAATTAAATAACCGTCAGATTATCGACGGGATGCATTCAGCTAAATGAGAAGCTAGTTTCCTGACCGAAAATTGGACTCACCGCTAAACAGTTTTTAAACGAAAGCCATTGGATTTTGCAAAAGTGCGACCGATGTCGTTGTTGTCAAGTTCTTCGGGTGTCTCAAAAACTAAGACCTAAGATCTAAGACCTAAGACCTAAGACCCCCTCTGAATCGCAAAACCTAAGACCTAAGACCCCCTCTGAATCTCAAAACCTAAGACCTGAGACCCCCTCTGAATCTCAAAACCTAAGACCTGAGACCCCCTCTGAATGTTTCAAAGCACAAGTGCAATAGCTAGATAGTTTATTATCGAAATGCTGGCAGCGAGTCCTGAGGTTCTCGCTTTCGCTATATCGTTTATTTCAGGTTATATCACATTTTCTTTCTTAAGTGTGAATTCCTTTAGTTTAAACAAGATCCTGAGATTAGTGTCGTTCTAGGATGTGATTTGTTTTCATTTAAGGTGGCCGAACACAGTTTTTTCGCGCGCGCTTTTGCTAATGCATTCTTAAATTTTCGAAAATCCAAGGTGGCTCTGAAGCCCACGTACAGAATTGTTCTAAACTTTGCCAAATGTTGCGTCTTATCGTGCTTATCAAAAGTTGATAATATGAAAAAATTTCACCGTGCCGTTTTTGAATTATAGGCCCCTAAAGCTGTAATTAAGGGTGTTCTTAGGAGGTCATACTGTTGTGTCACGAAAATGATAACAACGTGTTCACCAATGATTGGGAAGTTTTTTGATAAAACAAATTAAATATTAAAAAAGAGAAATTCCTTTGAACAGGAAAAAACACCTTCATAAATCTTGAAGCTCCTTTTTCGTCAATACATGCTATTCATTTGACTAAATTCTGTTTGAAGTCCGTTCGTTGCTTTCACGTGGCGAATAAATTGTAATTAATTGTTGCTGTTCAGAGGTGTTTTAAAAGTTAGTAAGCTAGCGTATTAGCTCTAGAGACACAAATGTTACAGACAGTTTCTAGCTACTCTAAGTTACGCATTGAAGAGAGTGCCACTTAATTCTGTGGTTTGTGAGTCGATGGTTGTTAGCATTATGAAAGCTGGTTAATCACTATTTGTAGTCCGCAGGTTATGTTTATGTTCAGATTTAATGTGCTTTGGGTAGGCAGGCACTGATCATTAAAGGGACACCATTTGAGTGAAAAACAATGTGGTGATTTTTGCGTTTCTTCATTAAAAAACCTTATACATGATTGACGAACTTGTTTTCAAACATCCAAAAGGTTTATTTTAAAATTTTTATGAGTATGTAAACCAGAGATGATTGTATATTCTAAGATAAGTAAAAGGAACAATAAAGTGACCGTAGTGTACGCAACCATACTGTTTCTCTCTCTGTGTGTGTGTAGTTGAGGGGCGGGGGGTGGGATATTTTCTAAATATCTCGGAAACTTCTAAATATCTCAAAGTTCATTTAGGATTTTAAAACTTAAGTAACACAAAACCTGATTCTCGGGTGCAGTTTTATGAGTTTTTTGTTATTTTACATTAAAAGGTTGGACCATTTTAACTCTGGGCACTGGTTTCCTTTCTGGAAATTCTATTTTGAAAACCCAAAGACAGAAGGTTAAAGGACATCAGTTTTTATGGGAGTTCAAAGATTCATACTGGGTTTTGCGGATGCGGTAATTAGTAGAGCTGTCCGCTAACGAGAGTGTGTCAAGAGAGAGATTCTAGTGTATCCGTTGTCGTCTCAACGAAACGGAAGCAAAATATTTTCGACCACACCAGCGTTTGCGTTTTGTTTTCACCTGTCCACGTTATCGTATGAAAACGCATACTTTTTGATACGTTTTCGCCGGTGACAGTCCACACCAAAACGCCCGAAAACGCTGATGATGTTTTTCCAAAATCAGCAAGCCAACTAATTTAACTGGAACATGAAGCAAGTGGTAAGGAAATCTATAATTTCCGAATTGATTCTCCTGAAATTCTTGTTCCATTTGACTTTCAAACGATTTTTTTAGTTCAGACATGAAATGGTCAGAAGGGGGTTGCGTCCATATACACTCGTACGCCCATGTGTACAGCTAAAACCTGGAAAAATATTTTTCTTATTCCCTGAAAGCAGTTCTTAAAGTTACCATAAAATCGGGCCGATTTTTTAAATTTTTAATTGCTGTCTGTGTGTGTGTAAGTCTTTCCAGTATCTTTTCATAAAAGCCATTGATGACATCTACAGCTACTACGGCAGTGACATACAGACCTCTGAGGGCGAATTCAAAGCCGTGATCACAAGATGGAGTCAAAAGTGGAGTGGAATGGATCCGAAGGTGAAGCCAAGGACCTTTGTTGGCACTCTTGATCATACCAACCCTCAATTCTATCCCGGATTATGAGTTGCTGTCATAACATTGCGGACGTATGCCTGTGTCAACTTGCACTGCTGAGCGTAGCTTCAGCGGTGTGAAGAGATTGAAAACCCCCTTTACGAAGAACCATAACAGACGGGAGATTGAATTCTTTAGCAATTCTGCCCATTCGCAAACACATGGACGTTGACATTGATGATGCTATAACAGAGTTTGCCCGTATGAAGGGTAGACATTTTGCCCTTTGCTTGTAAACCCTCTGTTTGTACCCTACCATTGTTTTCCCCCTGTTTTTGTTGCAGCTTTCCCAAAACTCTAGGGATGGGTAAAATAGACAACTAACCACTGCATTTTCCCTCGCATTTGAAACGTCCCTTGGAAATTGCAGGAAATGGCATTTCCGAGACCCCAGATTTCACAATTTTCTGGGGAAGTGTGCTCCCAGACCTCCCTAGTTTCGAGCGCCTGTGGCGCGCTGCATACAGCTTTAAAATCTCACGCCACGCCCTTGTCTGGTGATACAGAAAATCCAGCATACCTTTTCAATGCATAACTTTGACAAAATGCACTGGATGGAAAAGTTCTGAGCTTAAAACACAAAACTTACTAAGAAAAACAAATCCTGAAAATTTCAGCCCTATTGGACAAATAATTGTCAAAATATCTTTTCTCAAAGGCAAAATTAACTCGTTTTGAGAATTTTAATATCACTTCCGGTCATGTGACCATGCAGTTCAGCGTCAAGCCTCAGGGTCACGCGAGAGGCTGCATCGCCGCAATTTTGTTCAAGTCATTTGTCCTTAGGGCGACAAAAATGGAGCCTGATTTTGCAAAGTTTGCTTTTTTGTTATATTTCCTGAATATCACTACAGCAGCAGTAGATATTACTCTTGAAAACGATGACTTGATTCGCTCGCCGTTTTCTGAACACACGGAGAGCGATGTTCATTCGTACACAGTTTTCACTAAGGAAGAGTTATCTAAATACAACGGAGAGGATGTAAGTACACCGTCAACTGCGTTGATGTAGCATGTTTAAAATGTCTTCAATTGTTTTGGTTTTCCTCACTTACTTTGCGCACCACTTGTTGAGTGAAGAGGTCTTGATTGCGTGCGTGACAGTTTGTGTTTTGTCGTATTTTGTTTCAGCCCGATCTTCCCGTCTACGTTGCTATCAAGGGAGTTGTTTTCGATGTTTCCGAAGCCAGAAGTAAGATATTTTTAAAATCTCTTCCTGTAGGTTATAACACACATGCTCTCAGTATATCTAGGGTATTGATCCGTTTAGGTACCGAATGTTTAGTTCCTTGTTTGAAGAATTCAAGAACAATGTCTGAAACTTGTGACTTCGTGTTTAAAATATAAGTTTTCTGTCCTTGTGTAGAGGTTTATGGACGTGGAGGATCGTATAATGTATTCTCCGGTAAAGATGCTTCAAGAGCAATAGCTAAATGGTCCATGTCAGAGGAAGACCTCAACGACAATCTGGTGAGAACATTGAAGTTTATACACGCAATGTCTGACGTCATACGTTTTCAATAAATACGTATAATTTGCTACTTTTGTCTCGTAGAGCAGAGTGGCGCAGTGGAAGCGTGCTGGGCCCATAACCCAGAGGTCCGAGGATCAAAACCTCGCTCTGCTAGAATTAATTTTCTTTTTTTTTTTTCACCTAGTTAATGCCTGTCAACCTTTTTATTTTGCTATTTTTTTGGGTTCCTCGTCCTTTTCTGTTTAAATGGACAAAATCAAGTCAATGTTTTCTCTTTAATTTCCAGGAGGACCTTTCGGAGGAGGACCTGAATCGTCTCGATGAAATCTACAAGAAACTTTACGTAGAGAAGTATCCCAAAGTGGGTTACGTTGAAGGCCACGAGCCGCAACATGAAGATAACCTTACCGTGAAAAGGAACAAAAACATTGAACTTTAATTAACAAGATTCGCCACTTAGTCGAAGCGAAGGCGTTTTGGTAGAAAGTAGCTAGAACTTTGATAATTTCCAAAATTGAAAGTTGTTCATCCGTGTTTATAGCTGTTCACTAATTCCATTTAACTGTAAGCTTACATATATTTTAAAAAATGGTGAAACACCTTACACGGTTAGCTTTTACAAAGCTAGATGTCCATCTGTCTTGGTTAAAAAGGTTGTCTTATTCCCAAGGATGCCCTGCACATGGTACACTACAATGTAGCAATTTGAAGCTCACCGTAATGTTGTTTGTAATCGTCCCAAAGTTGTAAATTAATAAGAACACAGCAAAATACATCTCTTTATTTTTGTCATTGTTCGGAAAATGCACACATTGAACTCCAGGGAAGTGGGAGTCTTTTTCTGGAGTATCTGGAGTTTTAGTTTTCCAAACTTGGTCATCACTGTAAATAATGGGCATTTTGTGAAGGCCGACAGGGATTCATTGCTTACGATCCTGGACTAATAAGCCGTAGTTTCTTCGGCAATATTTGAAATTTTTATAATTATATAAACTGCTATGTTTTATTTTTGCCTTTTTTTTTTGGGTGGGGGAGGGGGTAGTCTACAGGTAGTCATGAGTAAGGCTCCAAGAAGGCTAGGGGGAGGGGTGGTTACAAGTAGACCTGAGGGTTGTAAAATAAATGACTTTATTCACCCATCACAATCACTTTTTTTTTCAGTCTCTCCAATGCTGTTATATTTGGGGCCTCAACTTAGGGCTCTGTTGTCTCTCAGTATGGACTGCACAGGGGCAACATTATATTACTAATAATTCTTTCTTTTCACCAAGGAAGGGAAACCACTCTTGCCACTCCACTATTAGTTAAGTTTAATTTATATTTCTCCAAAGTCTACTCTGAAATAACTTTATCAAAAATAACTACACAATAATAAATATTAGTTATCCTCAAGCATAGCTTGCAAGGACATTGAAAAAATGGTAAACCTCATCACCATCATACACAGCAACCTCTGAATTACATTCTACACAAGAGACTGGATGATAACGTTCTGATGCAGCATTGCCACCAGAAGTTAAATTGTCCTCCTCCTTTGTGTGTTGCACTAGTTTTCCCTTCTGTGCTTTCTTTCTCTTTTTCCCCGAGTTATGCTGTTGAGATGGTTCATATCTCAATACTTCATCTTCTACGACTTTGCAGTTCATGACAAACATGGCTCTGTATTGATTCTTGTAAAGTTCATGTCTGCAATGAAGAATAACATCAAAACCTAGTCACCAACGTCAGGAACACTACATATTGAATTAATTGACATCAAGTCCAAAAATTTTAAAATGTTTAGCAAAAAGGAAAACAATTCAAAATGCCATAAGTGGTATAAAAAATGTCTGGAATAAAGAAAACTATGTTAAAGAAAATTTTTAATTTCCTCCAGCTCCTCCTAAATAAGTATAAATAAACAGAATTAGACAAGCCTCCCAAAACAACGCAGATACAATCCCACCAAAATTAACCCCCCTCAAATATTAGAACAAGGACTTACGAATACTGATTCAGCTCATTGTATTAATAAGGATGAAACAATCTAAATGGCCTATGATCATAGTTAATATGACAGGTAACATGGTTAAGACACAGATTGTTTCTTTTAAAAATGTCTCTAACTGACAAATTGCTTGCACCTGTCATACAAAGTTGTATATATAAATCATGCACATTTCACAAACTGACGTCAGTTTTTCCTGCATCTGTCCTGTTATTGATCATGAATTTTGTCATAACAGTGTCAAAGTAGCTGTGGATCTACGAGGCAATAGTCGAGTGGATCTGCAGATAACAAATTGTCAAACTGTCTGCTCTCGCTCCTTGACGCATTGCATAAATGATAAATTATTGTGTCTGTCCGTATACTGACAATGAAAATTAGCCAACGAGCATGCGAGAATTTCTGCAGTTATCGTAAAAAGTATTTGTGTACTGGCAGTCTAGAGAGTGGCTCACGTTGCATGCAGCAGTAGGAAGCATAAAGCAGACATGGGGTTTCATTAAGGGCAGTGGAATGAGAAAATTGACCAGTTGTGAGGATGATTTTGCCTGCCTTGTTTGACCATCTAGAGGAAAGTTTTTCTTATATTAGAAGTTCAGTTCAAATAGTTTTGCCTGCCTGTGAAAACCAGCCACCCTCCAGCTGAAAACAGTAATAACACCACTGCAGACAATCATTTTTGAAACATCTTCTGCTGATGGTCACTGTAAATGACAATTTGAATACTAACCTTTGACAGTCAATGCATAATGTTGTCATGCAAGCTGGGCAAGACAAAATAGCATCACTTGAAGGGACTTTCTCCACACTCTGTTTGGACTTTTTTGCTTTCTTTTTATTTCCTGAATCTTCTTGATTGGTTGCTGAACCTGTTAAATTTGGAGTGTTTGTTTTCTGTTGTGCTGCAGCCCAAGAGAAAGAAAGATAACACAGCTGTTGGGTGATAGTCTATTTACTCTTAATTAGTTTTAAGTTACTACACTTGAAAACACCCTGGTTGAACACGAGCCTATTTCATAGTTAATGGTCAACTAGACTGTGATTGAAGAAGTTCTGCTGCTATCGGTAGTTGGCAACAGCATTTCCTTCCAAAACTACCCTAGCCAAAATGATCACTTCTTATAGCCTGTTTGTAAGAGAAAAAATTAATAGTGACAAATATTTACTCTTAAACACCTTTTGAAATAATGAAACTTGCAGATGAAAGCAACAACATCCTCTTTATTACCCTTTTAATTATCTACTAAATTATAGATACAGTTTAAAAACATTAACACATACATTTGGAGACATGGTGGACTTATGGTTAGTGCACTTGCCTCCGAATCGAGCAGTTCAGGTTGGAGTCCTGGGTGGGGACATTATGTTGTGTTCTTGGGCAAGACACTTTACTCTCAAAGTGCCTCTCTCCACCCAGGTGTATAAATGAGTACTGGCAAATAAATGCTGGGGGTAACCCTGCGATGGACTAGCATCCCATCCAGGGGGGAGTAGAAAAACTCCTAGTCACTTCATGCTCCTGAAACCGGAGATAAGTGCCAGCCTGATGGGCCACTTGGCTTTTATATAGACGTAATTAACTTTTACCTTAAATACATGAAACTTATCAGCCTTATTTTAGACTGGGAGCAGTAACTTTTTTGCCCAAACATCCCTTACCTTAGGAAGTACCCATCATTTTATACATCTGGGAAGGGAGAGTCACTGCAATGAGTTAAGGTTACTTCCCACCTTCAGAGGCCAAAAAAATCATTTTTTCTTTTATTTGACAAAATTTAAGTTCGTCATTTTATCTAGTGTTTCCAAAGGAAAAACATTAAAAATCTCAAAAAGCGGCCGAGTTATTTAGAAAAACGTATTTTCAAATAAAGTTAATAAACTAGGAAGGTGTGATAATCTTGTCAACGGGTGAGAACCCTGGGGAAATTTTCGCAGCAAACGCTCATTGCTTGTATTTCATGTCATTTGCATATTTTTATTTACATCACGCACTTGACAAAACTTCCCACGTGAAAGCTCTTTAGGCTAACTTCTATGGAAAAATCAAAAGCAGAAAAAAAGTCCTTGGGTAAAGAAAACAAAAAAAAACGGCCCAAAGAAGAAAGAAAAAGCTCCATATTGTCGAGGAAAGAAAAAAAAAACCTTGCCGGAGGCGACAAAGGCTCTTGGTTTGGCCAAATGCCTTTGATAATCTCGGCATCTGCTGAAGATCCGGAGCATTCAAATATCCTTGGAACAAGTAGCTTAAAAATCAAAGTCAACGTCAGTGCAGGCTGCGAGCAAGATTCTTCGTCGGAATCTGGCGGAAGCGATGAAGAAAATGAAACCTACCCAAGGGAACTCATTTCAGCAATAAGGGTATTTCTTAAGCTGTCCGTCAATTCCTTAACGTCTTGTTTTTCAGTGGCACATTTTCCGCCTTAAACATTTTTGGCGTGGGTTTTGCCTTTGCCTTCTTTGCCCATTATATTATGTTGCCGTCCTAAATTAAACTCCACTGAGCGAGATAAAAATAACATGTTGCAATGCGATGCTTTTCCTGGGAAATCTTGATCTATTGTCAGAGACACTAGGAGGTCCTGTTGTTCTATTGGTTTGCGGTTTTATTAGGTGTGATAATCTCCGGGCGTGGCGCAAGCTGTTTACGAACCTTTACAAGCTAAAATTTTGCATTTGATTTTTGGAGGAATACATCCACTTTGAGTGAATTTATAGGGTAAGCAGATTTGAGGGATTTTCGTGAAATTTCGCCAAAACATTCCAGAGATAATGACAAACCAAAGTGTGTTGGGAAATTTTGATATTTAACACATTTTCCCCATGGCATCCATTTACGCAACACGTCTTGCATAGTTTTAGCTACTCCAACTTTAGATGTGGATATCTAGACAACCAATCAGAATATCGGAAAAGCCTGACACACTTTTGTTGATTGATGCCTTGTGAATAAGACTGTGCAGCCATTTTACTCGTACTGCGGAATCTGATAGCCGATAAATTCAATAGAAGAAGCCTTGGTCGTTTCACGCCTTACCACCTCCTGACACTTCCTAAAAGAAAGCATTGCTGAAATTGTATTTTTTTTTTTGTAAAGTACATTTATTAAGCTTTCTTTTGATATATAGTTTCTTGGGGTTTTATTGAAACTGGCACACGTACGATTTTTTTCCTGAAGGGCATCCGCGAAGGTGGGAAGTAACCTTAAGTGTCCACCTAAGTTGGCTAAGGACACAACAGAATGGTCCCAACCTACACAACGCCATGGAAAGTCCAGCACACTAACCATCGGAGTAGTGCAAAAAAACCATGAGGCCACCATGCCACCTTGCCTAGTTACTAGGCCTCGATATTTCACTGTGGTCAATTGTTTTGGGTTGTTTCAGACGTTGTCTCAGATACGTGTACGTCACTGGAATCAATTGGCCCTGAAGGCAGGCTGGGAGAAAGCCGTACAGGAACTAGACACCCACTAATCTGCTTTTTCATCCCAAATCCTCATCTCTTGTGCAAACCTCCCTCTTAAAGACAGCTTTACACAATACATACATGTGGATATTTGATAACAGACCTTTCTTTCTGTGGTCCTGTCTCTGTTTAATAACCCACTGTTCATCTTCATCATCCATGTCCGGGTCATAAAACAGTTCATCATTTGTTAAGACTTTTCTTCTTTCTTTCGACTTTGAACCTTGACCACCAACTAGGTGTTCATCATCAGACCCTGAACTAAAGTATTCTTCTGCGTACAGGCCATTTTTGTCATCCACAGTGTTACTACTGGTTGTATTGTTGCTACTTGCACTTGTGACATTCACTTTTTTGTCTGATTCATGGACAGTTACTTTTTGTGTGCGTTGATCACCTGAACGTTCTATGAACAAAACAAGGGTCTGAATGAATTACCATTTCATGAAAGAACAAAATGAAATAATTATAATGTACATGTAAAAAATATTATAACACTGTTGTAAATCAGATACAAATTCATATCCTGATACTGTTTGCCACAACACTGATACCTAATAGACATGACTCTAGATACATCTAGTCTTTGATTAACCAAATATCAGATTCTGTGAAATGTGGTATCAGATATACATTACAAGCTGTTGCTTTGGCCTTATTTTATGCTAAATCTTATACTGACAGTCACTCATTCTACGGGCAGGTAATTGAAGAGAGGTAATGGCAAAGAGGAGATCCCTTAAATTTCAGATCTTCAGAGGTTACTGTATTTACTTGATTTAACACCATCCTCGAATAAACGCTGCCCTCGAATAAATGCTGCACTTTAGAGCAGAAATATCAATAAACGCCACCCTTGAATAAATGCCGCATCATGATGCGGCATTTATTTGAATAATAAACTCAAAAAGCAAATCTGGTAATAATCAAGCTTGAGCAAACCTAAAAATATTATTTCCTTGATTGTAACAATGTTTTAATATCAGTACATTCGAAGCTCAAAGGAATATAATCAAAACACAAGAACAATATATGGTAGTTCTGTTTAAATAAGCTTTGGAAATTTGCTTTCATTGATAACGATGTCCTTTAGTTTGAAGTGAATATACGTCAATGCTCTTTCAATGCTCTTACCATACTATTGTCTGCAAGAAATAAATTGAACTTTAAATAAATGCCACCCTTGTAAAAATGCCACCCTCGAATAAACGCCGCACTCGAATAAGGAAGAATTTAATATTTAAAGTGCCTATGAAGTAAAAAATAATTGCTGCTTATTTGAAAGGCTTTTCAAAGTAAAGAAGAATGGTGTTTTTATTTGGAATATCTTTTTTTGTTTTAGAGATATTTACGTTTTTGTAAGGAAAGTGATGACGTCATAGGTGGTTCCACCAAAACAGCACAACACTCAATCAAGAATAACTCTAGAAATATTAAAGCAGTGTTCTTTAAACTTGGCACCAGAAATGTACATCACAAAAGAAACATAATGACAACTGCCATGCTGCTGCCATGACAACAATTATGCCACTGGTTCGGTTTTAATTAAGACTAAAATTCCCAGATTTTCTCTTAAACAGGATCACCCACTCCCACCAATCTAATGGGGAGAGTTAAGACATTATGGGAACCATGTGTGTTCCAAGCAAGACCCTCTGTCCCACTTTAAAAGGTTGCAAATGGGGATATTTGGTTTTTCACACAAAGAGACTGGAGCCAAGAGTGTTGCCATGGCAACAGCATAGTAGGTGCCATTCTGTTTCTTTTGTAATGTACATTGCTGTTGCCAAGTTTGAAGAACACTGCTTTAATATTTCTAGAGTTATTCTCGATTGAGTGTTGTGCTGTTTTAGAGGAACCACCTATAATGTCATCACTTTCCTCATTTGCTTAATACAAAAACGTGAATATCTCTAAAAAGAAAAAGATATTCCAAAAAGGAAAACGCCTTCCTTCTTTACTTTGAAAAGCCTTTCAAATAAGCAGCAATTATTTTTTACTTCATAGGCACTTTAAACACCATGGGGTTTAATGGAGTAAATATGGTGCTTGGACAGGATGACTGAGGTGCCTATTTGAACACATGAGGGAGTTGTATAAATTTATAAATATAAAATTCAAGCACGGATCAGCCAGCAATCAGAGTTTTTCTGTCACCTGAAGCTTGTCATTCAAATGATGGACAAACAATATCTAGATGGTATGGGGACAATTTCCTGAAGGGAAACTATGACAAGTACAATGCAATGTTGATAAATAGAGGGAAAAACAGCGACCATTTCATAAATGTAAACATTGATGGGTATACCATCAAGTCCACCCCAGACCTCAAATTGCTCGGGGTTACATTGGATGATAACCTTAAATTCAGTAAACATGTAAGTGATATATGTAAACAGGCAAGCAAGAAAGTTAGTGTCTTAGTACGCCTTGGAAAGATGATCCCTACAGAAGCCAAGCTCCAACTATACAAAGCGGCAATTCTACCTAATCTCACGTATTGTCATACAGTGTGGCATTTCTGTAAAGCATCTGATACTATAAAACTAGAAAGGGTGCAAGAGCGGGCACTACGTGCAGTATACAATAGCAAGATGGCAGATTATGATGAACTATTAAGTAAGGCAAAGCTGCCTAGTTTAGTAAACAGATGCCTACAAGACATACTGATATTAATGTACAAGGTTAAAAATTTACTGGCACCTAAACACATTTGTGACATATTTTACAAGCAATTTAAGAATTATGATTTGCGTAGTAGCGATTTTCCTATACCTAGATTTAACACTGTAAACTATGGTAAACATAGCATAAGATATTTAGGACCCTATATCTGGGGAAAAGTAGACAAAGACCTTCGCAACAAAACAAGCCTTTGTGAATTTAAAAAAGCAGTTTGGGCCATTAACCTAACAGATGTGTTGGACGGAAGATGCAGCTGCTATGCTTGCTCAACATAATAATAATAATACAACCAATTTAAGTAATCTTGAACTTATTTTTTAAACTAATTAGACCTATAAAACATATTTTTAATTATTAACTACCTATATATTTTATATAATATTAGTATTTTATATTTTATATTTGTATTTATGTTAGTGTCCCCAATTAGTTATCTTTAGCTAAATACTCTGACACTTAAATAAAGTTTATGTATGATGTATGTATGTATATATCAAGGCCAAACAGAAAAGCCTGTTCACAGGGTCGTTCACAGGGTCGTTCACAGGCTAAGTGGAGAGTGGCTGAATGACACTGAAACAAGCTCAGTTATGCTTCAATTTTAAATGCAGATATTTGTTAATCAGCATCAAATTCTCATCATTACTTCCACGCATTTTTTTAATGACAGACATTGGAAAAATCCAGATTTCTTGGGTCAATTAAAAACTAATAACTTCATTGTCAGATACAAGACAATTAAAAAAGTTCAGATCAAGATGACAGTTAATTGTTAATTGAAAGCACACAAATCACTCCTACCCTGACTGTTTTCATAGGTTCTCATTACACTTTCTAGCTCCATGTCCATTTCTTTCTCAAACTCATCCCCACTGCTAGACTCTGCTTCTTGCTTTTGACGTTTCAATCCTTCCACAGCAAGCTCATCATCAGAGCTACAATATCAAAGGGAGAATGTTTCATAAAGTAGGTTTTATTTTTGAGCTAAAACTCTTGGAAAGTGACTTCCATTATTTCTAATATAGAGAGGAATCCTTAATTTTCTAAACCTCTTGATTGTTCAAACAATAATTGAAAAGAAAGCAAATAATTTTTATTTGATCTCTTTTCAAAAATTTCAAAGTAGCCGGCTGCCGCTGAAAATCACAATCCATTACAAGATCTTGGCTGGAAACTCTGTTGAGTTATTTGTCTGACTCTATAGAAAAAGATGGCAGAATCAGCCCCCTACTTCAACCACGAATAAGTCATGTCCCCCAAAGTTTAGTAACAACCCTGAAGGGAGAGAATGTTAATAGGAGTTGTGGCAAGAAATTGTGGAAAGACAAGTTTCAGAGAAGGGATGTGGAAAAGCAGAGACGTTTCATTATGTCAATCAATTATTCATCAATTAAGAACTTCAATCAAAAGCTAAAGGAGGTGGGAACTTATGACGTCAATTAAGGGACTGTCCGATTGTGAGACAGTTGCAGAAATCAATTCACACTACAGTCAAACCTCTATAAGGCAGCCAACCTACATTGAATGGCCAGTTATAATTGAAGTGCTGAAATTATTGTCAATAAAATACTGCAAACAAAACCCCTATCAACTCAGGCTACCTCTTGCAGCCACGGTCAGGTTTTGATCATCCTGATGAAAGTTTTCCTATTGTCTTTACCCCCATCTAACTGCCACTCGAAATTTAATACAAGTAGTTTGGATTTGTTTTGGAAAAGGCAATGACAGACAAGAGTCTGAAACAGAATGTGATGCCTGATAACTGACATTCAAACACACATCTATCATGATTGTCTTGACATGATTCCATGTTTACGGAGCAATTTCAAGACCCAATGATAAAAAAATATTCAAAGCACATTAACCTCTATTAAGCGGCCACCTCCCATTTCCCCAGGAGTGGCTACTTAATAGAGATTTGACTGTAGTACCAATGGCATCAGTTCATCTATGGTAACTCTCCTGGATTATTTGGGAGTCTCTTGAAGACAGACCAAATCCTGGGGTCTCCCACATGGCCACCAACATCTCGCAGATATGAAGGAAAGAGCTTAAAATACATTTTCCATGCTATTTTGGGGGAAAATTTTTAACATTCGACGAGTTTTGTGGCTAAATCGGCAGAGCTACTACTTTCAACATCAATTGTTGAAATAATTGAAACTATTATTTTTTGGGGTTGAGGGGGTAAAATTGGTGATCTCCTGGGTTTTAATTTTTTCGGTTGGCATCTTTATCAGTGCACGTCAGATAAAGAGCAAGACTTCAATCAACTCAGGGGTAGTTCCACAGTTTAATCACACTTGTGATAAACAAATCGGACTCCGCTTTTGTTAGTCACTCGTATGATTACAGACCACATTGGACTCCACTCAGTCCTATTACCATTATTAATAACAGTATCAGCCCAATTCAAAATTTAATGATATTAAGAAAATTTTCAATTGTTGGCAAAATTGTGTGGAAAGTTTGTGAATAAATTTCTGTCAACAGCCTGAATGTCCAGAAAGATGGATGGCATTTCTTCTGTCTGAAGGCCTCACACGTGATTGACATACAACCTAGAGGTCGCTGCACAGGTTCAGTTTCAGCATTCTTCCTGTCCCACATGGTGTCTGGTTGCCTTGCCAGAGTCTTACCGAAAAAGTAACAATTATGAAAATTGACCAACAATTTTGCACCTCAAAGAACTAAGACCTAACCAAACAAGGTGGACATAAATCACGTTTGCTCATCCCATAACGAGTTTCCGACAGGTAGGCAGAGAAAACGTCAAGTCACTGACAGATGGAATAGCCACAAAAATCGCTATCATACTTTCTGAACGAAGAAATCGTCACCTTAGGTGCCTGGGGCAGTTTTACGTCATCGCGACGTAGGTAGAACATTTTTTGGATTCAAAATGAGGGTATACTCATAATTTTCGCACAGCATATCAAAGCAGACTAAAAGCAACATAGATTTACATACAAGCACATTAACATAACGCATGTTATTGTGAAATTTCGTCAAGTGTTTGTGTCATAAAGACAATTTCAGCCAGGCGTTAAATTCCCAAAGTTGAGAGAGGCAAAGCTGAGATTAATTGAAGTACCTCTCGTTTCTGTCATCATCCGAACTGCTATAGCCTCCAATGTTGTAAGGATCCTCATCATCCATCATAATCTTCTTTGGTTTATTCATGGTTTTGTTGTTGCAGACTGGCAGCTTGTCTTCTTCCAACACTCCTACCTCGTATGCAATCTCGTCTCAGAGGAGACTGGTGCGGGTACGATGTGATCACTATCTATTTTCTCCCTTTGTTTCTTGATAGAAACTCTTAGCAGTGGGTGTTGAGAGTCTGCTTTTGATCTGTCTCGTTTTTCAACAAGAGGCCAAAGTATTGTTGGGAGGGAGTGAAGATGGCGTCGCATTCTATGGGAAAGACCACGTGCATTAGCTGGGAAGATTTCCTTGCTCTCCACCGACCGCAGCTTCTATCTATCGGTTTACCGGAACATTTATGGGAAAGACTTTACAAGAAGCTGTCTCCTATCGCAAGCTGCGACGCCACGGAGGCATTTGAGTTGCACGAAGATGAACAGTTTGTGTCCCCGGGTCGTTGGTCGCTCCACGCCAAACGGAATTTGCAAAAATTTAGCGATGTGTTCCTCCTCGAGCACGCTTGGTCCAGCGACGGCGGACCCACGGCTAAGAAAAACTTGGAGAAATCGCCCGAACTTTTGGCGAGGATGAAGGAAATGATGTGCCGCCCAGGTGAAAACAGCGCCAACAGGGAGGCAAGCGGCGATGAAGACCTGCTAGACAGCTCCCAGGTCCTTACGCAAATCGGCGGAGTCGATGCGAAAAAAGCCGAAGAAACACTTCAGTCAACTGACGGTGATCTAATTGAAGCTTTGTGTCAAATCACTAGCGATTCTTATGAAACTAAAAAGCCGTCCAAATCCGACAGGTCAAAAATTATGACCTTCGAGGAATTCAAAACTGGCTTTCTTCACGCCGTCGGTATGGAGAAAGCAAAACTACTCTCCGAGGAATACGTTCACAAAATGTATTGTCGATACAAGAGGGAAAAGGAGCAATACCCAGAGTCGCTGGGCTTTGGTCATGGTACGACCACGGCGTACAGTTGGTCAGAGGAAGACGAAGGTGCTATGGCAGTGTTTGTGTCTATCCCTGTAACGGCAAAAAAGCGCGATGTTGTAAGCAAGTTGTCGACGAAGCGCTGGACTTTGGGCCTAAAGGGCTGCGCTCCGATCATCGACGGGGAATTTTACGGGAATGTCTGCCCTGATGAATCGTTTTGGACCTTTGATTCTCCCGGTTTGTTGGTCATGACGCTACAGAAACCGGAGAATGAGGAATCCGAGCTATGGCCAGTAAGTTTGTAGCTTTGATCTAGAATAAATAACACATTTTCGCTCGCGCCAAGCGTGACAATTACGTCTCCAGAAAATTTTTAGGATCGGCGTCAAATTGCGCTCCCACCGGCTCGCTACACGGTGTTATTGATTAATTACATAGAGCTCCCGTACAACTTTGATCGAGGACACTTTACGTATTATAGCCAATATAAACGCTAACAGAAAATTTAATGTTTTCTTTTCGAGTGGCTCTGCCATCAAAAGTCAAGTGGAAAAACTTTTTTCATAAGCAATCCAATATTTGAATTTTCAAAATGTTACATTAAGTACAGACACCTTAAATCAATCCTCAAGCATTTTACTGTGCAGTTTTAGTGACATTTTATACTTTTTTTGTGTCAATGCTATCAGTTGAATTCTAACAATTTTGTTTCTTTATTGATAAGAAATATCATTTGACATCATTTGACAAGTTTGGGTTATTGAATAGTTTAGGATTTCCACTTCTGTACACAAACCAATACAAACATGTTAAAAGACACCTAGATAAATACTTCAATCATGTACAAAAGAAACAGATGTTGGATGTGACAGCAAATCGCACCTGTAGCTAGATTTATCTATGTAATAAATAATTGGTACATGCAGATTTTAAGTGTAAGATTATACATACCTTTCCATAACACACTGAAGACCCCTAGTGAAAATAGCAAAATTGGTGTGACAGGAAAAATAATCAAGCACTTGACTGGCTGTAGGGGTCAACTGATAATGTTACAGAGCAGAATTTTTCAAATTGCCAACCTACATTCCTTGTGTTTTGAACTCCGTTCACACCTCTTGTGACTGAATTTTAGGAGAAAGAATTTAATATGTGTCTGACTGTTTGAAATTCAGAAATCAACAAGGTCTTATCAAAGATGGACAGCAGTTAAAAAGGAAGTTGCTACAAAAATGCTTTTTGCATCAAATCATTCACCAACATAATTATGGTAACTCACAGATTTTAAAATCCTATTCGAACTGAATTTATTGACAATAGCTGCCAGCATAAATACACCACTGATGTTGATATTTCAAAAATCTACATTAACATGAACATTAACAATATTGAGCACTCTGTGTCCCTAAGTTGTGTTTTGGCTTCACATTGCTTTGTTATTTTGACAATATTCTTTTATTTTAAAAATCTAACGACTTTTAGATTGATTTTAATCTTCAATATTTTGACATTTCCATTTTAGGTTTTAATCAAGGGAGAAAAGCATCTGACAGAAAAAGAAATATCAGATCGAGCAAGAGATGAAAATCATGAAACTGACTACAAAATATACCAGGTTTTAGACAGCATGTGGTTTTATAACCAGACATATCAAGCAGTGACGCAAGATGGTGATAAGCGAAAACCTGTTTGGTATTTGATGGATGAAGTAGGATCAGCCATTGTACATAGCACACAACCTAATGTCAGGTGTTCCCCATTTGCTTTTGCTGGAACTGGAGTGTTCTATTCTCTTCTTTGGCCTCTGACAGATTTAAAAGTAGGTGAAATGTGTGCTAGAAACTTTTGTCCACCACTAGGCGTGGCAGAAACAGAACTACAAAGAGAAGCAAGGCTCTTAGCCTTCAACTCTTCCGTTCCTGAAAGCTGTCCTAGCAACTTTGTGGTTGAACTTGCAAAGTTTCCCACTATAACGAAGGAAAACAATGTGGTGATCAATGTTGGTTCTTTAGAGGGAAGGAAAGAAAGTGTGAACTGTTTTCACTCGAAAGATAAGAAATTGAACTTGAAGTTTTTTGTCGAACAGAATGGAAAAGAGAAGAGGCCAGTTTTGAGAGATTTAGGATGCACTCTTGTAGCATCATCGACAGAAGCAGAAGCTATTTGGCTGGAGAGGTGGAACACGCCTGGGCAGAGTATTCGGTGTGATGCACGAGTCAACCGCCTCAGAGGGGAAGAACACCTACTTCATCGCCAATTACTCTGTACCCATGTTCAAGAGGTGTGGGGTAGCGTGCCTTGGTTTCCGGTCTCTTGTGACCTGTCAACCCATTTATCAGCTTTGTGTGCTGACCATTATTTCAGTGGTATTTCCAGTTACTGGATCTTAAGGGCGGCAGATCCCAGCACTCTCAGCATACGGCCAATTGTAACCAGTGATCTGCGGAGGGTGATCAGGTGTACAGAAATTGGCCATTTGGTAGCATCGCAGTGTAAGTAGAAATAACTGAAAATAAGTGGGGCCAGTGACCAAAATGTATTTATCTATTTATTTATTTATCAGACAACATGTACATCTTTTTGTCATCTCTGCATGCAGTGTTTCAAAAGACACAGTATAATTCACATACATGTACAAGTACTCAACTCCTTCTGCAGGGCTGGGAATTAGCTCTCGCCCTCTCAGCAGTGATAACAACATCAACCTCAGTGACACACTCAGCTATCACCTCATGTGGCAATGTTTTAGTATTTACCACATTTTGACATCATCTGAAATAAATTACTGAACAGTTGCAGTGCAACACAGAATCCATTTTGTTAATCCGAATGTAACTTACACTACTCAATTTCACATAGATATATACTTTTCATTTTGTATTGACTACTTTGCATCAACTGAAGATACTTGGTTCTCCCAATATTTGTTTGTTCTTGTGTAGTGCTATTTCATTTTCAGCCTGAACAATAATATTTTTCAAGTCATTTTTTTTTCCTTGAGAGAAATTATTTATTTATGTTCCATTGCATTGTCATGTTTTTTTTTTCTAATTTTCCTTTTTGAACAACCCATAGCAACTGGCAGTTGTTTTGTTTATTGTCCTAGACTGCTTACTGACGGCTGTATGCAAGAAGCGGCGTTTCTGTCTACAGTATGCAGTCACAGTTAAATCTCTACTACCACTTCAGCTTCTGATACACAACACTCCACATGTGAACCTGGCAGAAACTGAGACCAACCACAAAGCTTTCTTGGATGAGTACGACTCTTCAGCTCTTGTGTGCGTGAGTTCGGACATCAAGAAGAATGGAATAGTAAATCACAAGGTGACCCACGATGAGTTTTTGAAGGACTTAACTTCCAATTACTTGACAAAGAGGCAAACAACATGGGGTGACATTCAGTCAAAGATTCATGAAAGCATTGCTAAACTGTTTTATGCTGTGGCACCAAGTCTGTCGTCTTTTCAGGAAGGAAGTACAGAGAATCTCTGCGCAGTGTATGGTGTAGATGTACTTTTGAAAGACAGCTTAGAGCCTCTTATCATTGGGGTTAATCCTACACCAAGGTTTGACAGTCAGAAGTGTTTCTCTGATGTTCTGGTCACTGCATTTGGGCAAAATGGAGAGTGTTTGGAAAGTGCGAACATCAGCCAGGTTTCTGTGAAAGAGAAATGAAGTGATCCTATATTGGCATGGGATTTTAAAGTGTGGTGAGGTACTGTATATTAACATGTAAATAGTATGGTCATGATTAGGGCATTATGTAAATACATGTAATTTTAGTAGATAATCGTGTATGCAATAATTGATCTAGTTTCCTGTTGGAAAGGTCTTCTCTTTGAACATGAAGTTAAATACTGCATTGGAGGCCTGTAATGATACATATGTTCAGTGCATTGACAAGTACAGTCTGATCTCTCCACTTGTTCATTCTTGTTTGTTTGTTTTTTTTACACAAACTGATGGGTAAAGTAATGTAAACTTCACTTGCAGGGGACACTAGGAGACTGTCAGGCAGTTTGTTTGAAAAAGTGCCAGACATGCCTCACGTTGTAAGGTTAAAAGAGAGACCTTGTTAGCACTACTCCAACTGAGAAAAAAATTCAAAAATCACTGATTAGTAATGATTTACATTTAGTGTATTGTATCATGTGGCAGTGATCCTGGCTAGAATAGTGTAGTAAACTAATGGTCTAACTTCTGACATGATTCTGCTTAGAATAATGAATTTGTAATTTAGAATGTTAGAATTGCTACCCCCTGTACTGTGCTGGCATTAATGTAACTGTATAGAAAGTTGTAATTTTCAGGACCATTGAATATTAAGAAGACCTTTGTTGGTACATGTGGGTTTACTAACAAGATTTTTTCTAAGATTCATGCAATTCTACCCCTATATTTTTTCCCAAACAATTTAACTTCAAGTTTTACTTTGAGGTTCTTAGAATCTGGAAATTCATTTTCAGTAATTAGAATTGGACCAAACATTTTGCGACTGTCTCTCCCTGTGGGAAAAAATTGAAACTGTGTACGAAAAGGCACTTAGTACTCCTGATGTAAAATAATTCACTCTAATAGTATGTTGGTATATTTTCTCCAGTCCATAGCTCCAACGTCTTACCCGTAATAGAATAAGAGATTCTTATTGCAAACGGCTAATTTCAAAAAACACAATGGGGTTCATGTAAGCAATGCTGTGCCATGATATCACGGATAAGTGGTTAAGTTGATCCTGGAAGTGACAGTGCTTCAGATTGGAAAGAAATTTTAAGAAAATTCAAACTTGACATTGTGTATAATCATTTCCTTGAAAATGATTGAAAAAAGCTTGAAAAAAGTAAACTTATCAAACCTTGTTTGCCTGACATCAGGCTACTGCAAAGTTAAATCCACCATCCTGAAGAGAGAAAAAAAACAACAACTTCTGGACACTATATATATTGCACTCATCTCTGTTCTTAAGTACTGTTGAATTTTAGAATTTTAGTATCTCTAGTATCTTCTTATTTGGAGTACAAATAGGCCTTTTGCAGAAGCCCATCACGTGACCTTGTGAGGAATCAAAAATGATCGTGGAAAGAAACAGAGACCAGAAATCAGTAAAAGCTGAGAAAATGAGTAAGAATGCCAAAATCACTTGACTAATGAATGTGTACATGTGTGCGTGGCTGTCAGTAAGGGCTGTAACCTGTAACGGCTAAGCATGCTGGACTGGCCCTTGTCGCTACGGGTGAACTTGGCTGTTGTTGAAACAATTCATCAATAAAGTAACAAATTTGTTACAGGTGCAAAGATCAAGGCTATCGGTGAATCAAAACTTAATGACAGCCCTTTACATGTAAGTGTCAGATTTTATGATCGTTTGAAATTGAACAGTTTCGTTTGCTGGATTGCATTGTTGAAATCAATCTTGTAATCAACCTCTTCTTGATTTTTAATTCTCAAACTCATCAATAATTTATCAAGGTTAACAAAGGAAATCATGGCCATGTTTGGATATCTGATCTTAAATTGCATACATTTTCATGATTTTATTTCTCTGTTTTCTCCTTAGGTTTAGTTCCGATTGAGAAGATATATCAATCACTCAAGACCATATTTGACTGCATTTCCAAACACCTTGAAGTTTGCCACAAATGCTCTGCTTCATGGTGCATTGTAAGTCTTTTCTCATTCTGGGTGTTTGGAAATGTGGTCAAACACAGTCTTTCGTGTTTGATATATTACATGAAATGCTCATAAGAGATCAGTGGTATCAAAATATTTGTACTTATGGTATTTACTTTATACCAGGACATTTTTTTCTGATTGACAAGGCCACGTGATAGCTTTTTGCAAAGGCCACGTGATAGCTTTTTGCAAAGGGTCTATTATATCTATTCAGTTCTACGTTGTTTTCAATTCCTTCGTTTTAGTTATCAACACCCAGTCATAAATTCATTCATGTTGTAGAATATATATTTACATACAATGATTACTCATTATTTGTGCACAAATGTTTGGTGTGGATTGGAGGGTAGTCAATTGATAATTTATGATTCACAATATTAATTATATTTACATTACACACTTACTCATATTGCGTCATTTCATACATACAATATAATATATGTTTTGGATAAAGTTATTTTATATTGACTGCTTATTTACAAAAGGTGTGAAATGGATGAACTACAGTAAAATGTGATTGTTATCATTAATAATTTGCAAGATAGGCTAGGCACTTCAGTTACGAATTTTTCAGTATGAAATTGAAATTTGGCTTGATCATTAAAAGTTGTTTTTCCAGTGATGAGTAGAATGCTTTTAACTATTCACAGAAATTCATGCATAGAATAGAGATTTGGTGTCCTCTTGGTCAAATTGGTTCAGAACTAGAGCAATCATTATTTTTTGTCCAGTGACATTGTACCTGTACCCACTCTTAATGTCTGCAATGGTCATTATACTGTGTACTCTTTTACCTGCACAAAATGCTCATGCTATTACTTGAGTCATTGGAAAAACATTCTCATCAAGTTGTTTTCATTATCCCCTTTTACTGATTCAAATTTATTTTTGCTGACAAAGCAATTTTATTAGTATCTTGAGACAGAGGCACTGTGTAAGATCATAACCTTGGTATGTTAGGTGTGAGTGGTGATGTTCTTTCACTGTGCTGTGTACCATGTGCTGCACTAGTTTGAGTATTATCTTTGTTGCTTCTTTTACTGTACCTGACATGTTTATACATCATGACTGACAGATTATTTTGCAATGTTCAAAGTTACCAAATTGATTAAACCACAAAATGATAGTTGATGAAGGTTGGAAAAACCCAAACAAGTAAAACTGAGAGAAATTGAGATTAAATGTCATAAACAACAAATTGAGAAAAGGGAAACAAAACTACATGTACATTTAAAAGAGCATTTCTGGCCAAAATGTAATGTTATTAAAATGGCCATGATAAAGATTATTTAGGTTGTTTATAATAACATTTACATGGGGAAGCTAGTTGATTTGTGTTTTAGGTAAATGGTATGCCAACTCCCGGACAGAAATTGGCTTGTACCACTTACTTGAAGATGATCTATTTGGCACTCTTTCAATAGTTTAATACTTCTTAAGTTCCTTACTTGTTTCTGTCCCCCAACTGGGGAATAGGGCCAGAGCTAAGTACATAATTTGATACATAATAACTTCTTAACTATCTTGTCTAACTTTGGTTGTGAACAGAAACGTTTTCACTTGAGTGCTGAAAGTAATTCGCTTCTGCCAGGGCATTAGATTACTCTGCTACACTTTGTCATTCAGTCAGGCATGAGAGCAAAACCAAATATAACTGGCTGGTACACTCATCTGGCACTTGTTATTAGGTACATGAATTTAGAGTTTTTGATTGGTTCTTTGCATTGTTTGTGTCCTCTGTGACGGGCCAGAGGGGTTACTTTGGTTTTTAGTTTTATAACACTCAACTGAAAACCACTCTATGGTTATAATCACTGTAAATGGCATGTAACTTTGAGGTCAATTCCTTTTGCTGGATCTACACTAAATGGTGACCAATTTCCAAAACAACGAGCATGGAAGGTGCAAGCTTGTAGAGGGGTCCTGGGGCATGTTTTCCCAGAAAATGTTTTCGATTTTAACTCGTAAAGTCACCCTATCTGGATTTCTGAGTCATTTAAAAAATATGGCCAATTTCTGTAAAACAGTGGAAATTTGCATGGATTCGCACCTGAATGTTTATCAGCCAGAACTTGACTGAGGTGTCTGTTGGTAACTGGCTGCCAAAATTAGACATTGGACAATACTTCTGTATCGATTGAAGCAGGCCTCAGGTGAAATGCATGAGTCTGTACAAAACACTGAGGAATGCCAGCATGACCACACAAATCGAAGTGTGCTTGTGTGTAAATGGATTTCTTACTTTTCTGTCATACTTGCAACTATCTTCATTGCTTTGTTGAGTGGTTACAAATCAGAGTTTTGAGGACATCAAATGACAGAGATAACATCAAAACAAAATAACAATATTGGAAGAGTGTTGTAGATAGCTTGTGTTTGTATGGACTCTTGTGCCCTTTCCTGTCTGCAAGTTTATGCTTTTATCTAGTGAAATCCAGACTTCAGGCCAATGCTAAAACTCAAATTAAGAGAAATGGTTTAACATTTCTCTTTATTTGTGCACCTGTTTGGAAATTCATTAATAGCTCTTTTTGTCATGTCCCTATATAATAAGGGTATTGGAAACATAATTCCTTAAAGCACATGCAGTGTTTCAGTCTTGCTGCAATAATACTTAGTTATGTAAGTATGTAGGTGTATCTTGTGGGAGTGCAGTATTTTAATGTACCTTAGTTTAATAGTGTTAAAAAGTTGTTTTCCCTTTCTTATTTTATTTTGGGGAATTGATGAATTAATCATTTTCAATTCCCAAGGAGAGGCATAAATGTAGTGCTTCTCTATCATGTGAGGTAGCAATTATTAAGTCTTAAAGTTTGTAATCGTGGTTTAGGTTTAATCCCAGGTGCTGTGGCTTCCCTATCTATAACCTGCTAATTTAAACAAGTTAACATTGGAATATCCTCCCTCTCCATTGGTGTACATTGTGGCCACTTGGTGGTGTTGTCATTTGGACACCTGTCTTTGATCAGACGATGTAAGATCTGTGAGCGAGATTTTGCAAGATGGATTGAACATACTAGGGTGCATTGAGTAGAAATGACCTTATGTGAGCGATATTTTATAGTGCAGCAGAAAATGGCAACCACCAAATAACTACTCTTGTGTATGATGCAAACTGATTGAGGGGGCCCTTTCAAGGGTATGAAAGAGAAAGTAAAATAACAGCATGAACAAAAGAAATAATTAATTAATGATATAATAATGACAATGTTTGTAACCAAGAACTTTATTACCCTTTGTAGTCAGTATTAATATTCCTGCTTAGCTTAGCAAAGAAAAGTTATCTGCCATAATTGCTACCTTCACTACCTTACCACTTGTATTCCTCTGACAGTCAGCACATGTGAATAAAGATACCAGATTTGTTTGCCAATTTCTAGTTGTGAGTTGTTGTGTTAAGCAGCATGGAAGTGAATATCAAACACTAGTGATCAACACCTACCTTCTCCTTTACCCTTTTATGTGGGTTATAAGAATGAAGCAGTTGATTACCTTGTGATAGATGGGAAATCTCTCCCAAGAGAACATGATTACCTCCTGGAATCATTGGTGGTGTGTGCAGAGGGCAATAATTGTGAGCTGAAGTCTTGGCATTTGCAAGTAGTATGCTACACAAGAACTTTCAGACCCTAAATAGCTTCAAAGGGGATTCCCACACTTCACATTCCTTTGTAAGTAATTAACATGGGGAACCTCCATCGACGTCTGCTGCAAATCCAAAGGAACTCAAGGGGTGTAGTATGGGGGACAGCAAAAACGCTTAATATACCACTGAATGTCCTCCCTAATAACACTCTGGTAATTAACACAGGACAAGTAATTATTGTTTGTCCTGTTGCCACAGAGATGTCATCAAATTCCAGCTAATAAACCCTTGGTTGAAGCAAAAGGCTTCTTTTCAAAGGTGGAGCTGGTGGTGGAGGTGAAGGGGAGGGGGTGTGTGGGTGGGTGGGGGGTTGTTGTAAGAAGAGGCTTATCATTGAAAGGAATTTTGTATTGCGATTGGGTTTATGCCTGAAAAATGAGTAGGTTTATGAAGGATTACTGAGTCATGTCTCTAAGCTTGATGTTAAGGAGGCTCTATATAGTTTTTTGGCGCGCGAAGCATGGGTACGAATGGCGCGAGCGCGTGAGTATTTAAAAGAAAAGAAAAAACAAAAGTAAACATGACGGCGAGACTTTTATCGCGAGTCGCGTTCCACTTACCGCTATCCTTTTTGTCCCGAACAAGTGTTCCTCAAAAAATGCCTAGAAATGTGTTTAACATTACACTTCTTTCGTCTTCTCCTGACGTGGTTAAACTGAGAAGCCAATTCGCAGCACTTATCGCGCCGACATCGGAGAGAGAAGACGGTCGTGATCGTACGCGAAGGAAGTCAGAGTGGTCACGGTGTACTTTTTAAGGTTGGAGGCTTCGCTTTGAGTTCCCTGGGCGATGAAACGCCGAAAACAGCTGGAGTGTCTGCAGAGGCGCAACTGCCACCAGAAACACAACCACCATTGCGTGACGAGAAGGGTCGGTTCTCACGAAAGAAACCCACTCAAAGGGAAAACACGGGCGACAGGACTCGTGGGATAAAGGAGTCAAGTTAGTCATTTTCTGATCATTTCAGCTCTAGGTAGAAGGATGTCATCCCTCAGAAAATATTATACCCACCCATGGAAGATCATCAGAAATTCTGAAGGGACAGGAATCTCAAAAGCCAAAAAAATAAAGGAAATTACGAAGCCAAACTGAAATTTGGAAGGTTAGGGATCCAGAAAACCAGTAGGAGGGTATCACCAGTTAAGTTTCCTTTTTGGAGTGTTATTAGGGAGAACATTCAGTGGTATAACTTTTTTTTCGCTATCCCCCACACTCCATCCCTTGAGTTACTCTGCATCTGTGACAGACATCAAGGGAGGTTTTAAACAATGTGCACTTCCAGTGTGGGAGGGCAGGGGAAGAGAATACAAGACAGGCAGAGATTTCATTAAAGTTTTCAGTAGGAGGAAAACTGGTTTTAACAGGCAGGCAAAACTGTTTGAACTCAACTTCTTTAAAAGGAAAACTTTCCTCTAGATGGTCAAACAAGGTGGGTAAAATCATTCCCACTGACAGTCAATCTGCCAAGTGCCCAGCCTGCAATAAACCCCTAGGTGCATGGGAGGTGGGAGGGGAAAGGGTGGGAAGTGGGAGAGAAATGTAAAATACTACTTTTTGTCATTAAGGTGCCAGTATACTTTCAAAAACAAGAACCAAAAATGTGCCATTTTCACTTGCATTTAATATCTTCTTACACTACTGAGCAAAGAGCAAACAAAAAACTTGCAATTGGCCTAAATGACAGAGGCTCCCCAAAATGATTATTTGTGTTACAGTTAAAATTCCAACTTAATAATTTATATCCATCAGCCTAATTTGTTGGTCACTCGCTCTTATTTTCCTAAATTTGAACCCAGATTTCTCCCAGCCAACTTTTCAGTGTCAAACAGAGTGAAATCTGAGTGAGAGATTGTTATTTCCCATTATGACACAAGAGCCTGAATGGAAAAATCTTACCAATTTTGTCATGATTTCCTCTCCCCGCAGCAAAGGCTACTGAGAGGGAGCTGGCATGTGACAGGCTCGGGGATGCTCAGAGGAAAATTTGAATTAGAGTACTAATTTTGTGTGTAACAGTCTGGGCCACCAACACAGTATGACAATGTCTTTATATTTCTTTGCTTGCAACCCTTGGCAATCCTGAACACCATAATTATTAACAATAATCCTTAGCAAGATAATGAGCATCTACAACCCTTTCACAAGAGAGTCCCCTGCCCCCTGAGAAGATATGACATAAAATTTACCCAGTTGAGGTCTGTTTTGTAAGATACATGTACATGAATGGATCAAGTGTTTCCCTGTTGATTTACAGCCTGAGTGCAAACAACATGCAGAACAAAATAAGGATCCATATCAGTTTAGTGAATGTAACTGTCCTGTAAAAAGCAAGGTGGAAGATATGCTTATAATATCTCTCAGTCTGGAAAAAGAAAAACACAGCAGGTCAAACACGTAGCAAGTGGGTTTATCAGAGTTTTTCATTTAGCATACTGTACTGTAGAATACAGCATGTAAAACTGACCATCCACAGTTCATGAACGATCAGAGAGATATAATAAAACATGCTAGAAAATAACCCAATGAAAATATGCATACTGATTGGTTAAAAATTGGGCTTCTATTAAACAATTAGATTATGATCTTGAGATTTCTATCACACATAGAAATCGAGAGTGAATAATCTAATTGTTTTAGTATAAATCCACCAGTCGTTCAAAATTTTATCTGAATTGTCTTCACAGACACTGCGAAAACACCACACACTGCTACGCTACTCACTATCTATCACAGAATAGATAGTGAGTAGCGTAGCCAATCAGAGAACATCATCCGTGATAAAACGCCAGTAGATTTATACGAAAACTACATAGAAACACAGAAAAGTTGTCATAGTCATCTTCCTTATTTTCTTTGGGCTGTTTTCTAACCAAAAAAATAGAAAACATTTTCTTCATGTTTCTATCAAGTTATAGAAACACTTGCAAAAGGTTCGGAGATCTTGAAAAAGCTGTGAAAGCACTCACCTATCAGCTTATGTTCCCAAAGCATTTCTCATTCTCCTAAACTTCCAGTGGTGTTTTTATAACTCAATAGAAGCACTAAAAATGAATTCTATTTCTTAAATATTACCCTTTTGTCCCAATCACGCCATCAAAATTTCTCTTCACTGGTTAACAAACATTGTATCGTTCCACTTGGGAGAAAGTTGGTCTAAGTGATGCATCCTTGAATGTATAGTCATTTTAATGACACTTTAAAAGTGTCCAGAGATGAGAAAAATCAGTCCTTGTTGCACATTTGTAAGAAAGCCTCATCACTGCCACCTCAGCTCCACAGTTCATCCCATGACGACATCCACTCTGGATGACACCTTCTTGCACCCTGACACTGAGAAGAATTCATATCTTTCAGGGAAGTACTCCATCTGATCTGCAATCTCTGTGACTAACGCCTCTTTTACTTGGAAACCTTTCTTGATGAGATCCCTTCTGATACATTGCTTCACATGTGTCCTCTCCAATGGAATAAATGGAACCAACTGATCAATGACTTCTGACTTCAATAGGTCTGCAAACCAAACATCTGGCATTTTTTTTACAATGCCATGGAAAATAATTTCCAGCTCACCCAATGTTAGGGATTCTCTCAATTTTCCCTCAAGAGCGTGATTCAGTACATGTCGATTAATTGCCTCGCCACCAGAATTTGACAGGAAAATAAATACCACATTTCCATAGCCAGCTTTCTTGCCTCGGTAATCCAAGATGGCATCTTTAATTGTGCCCATCATGCCAAGGTGAATTTTGTCCATTTCATCAAATATAAACAAGCCACCCTTTCTACAGTGTGATATATTTCCATTGATCCATCTCTGTAGCTGTTCATTGTAGCTTTCAACTTCGGATTCGTGAGGAAAATGAAGTGGAATGATAAACTTGTGTACAAAGGGGCTGTGAGTCTTGCGCTTGAAAAAATGTTCTGTTATAATATTGCTGACAAAGTTCTTGCCTATTCCAGTCCAGCCATGAAAAGACAGCACAAGTGGCTTCCTTATGTCTTGCTTGTTGAAGTGACTCTTCAGCGCCGAGGTGACCAGCTTCTGAGCAATGTGTTGACCATATAACTCAGTCTTGAGGGTACTGCCAATGCCTGAAATATTCTTGCTGAATTCACTATCTAGACAAAGGCCGTGAGGGTTAACATGAAAGTATCCTGATAAAGATAATGCACATAACACAAAAATAAGGCACATTTGTAAAAACCACCGCTTAGAGTGTCGCCTGTTTTGTGATTGTTCATTAGTGTCATCTGGTTGCAGTGATGTTTCGTTGCCCCTTTTTGCACGGCATTCAGTAGAATCACTATCCTCATCATCGCTAAAAGAAAACTCAGATTTTTTCCTGGCCATTTTCCCCTTCAACGGTAAACGATTTCGAACAGCTGTACTTGGCTTAGAAACATCTCCATTTTTGGCTGAGCTTTCCTGGCAATTTGATTGCTCATTGTAATTGTTTAATTTACAACCAGGTGGCTCTTCACTGATCGTCAGATCAATAACTTCAGGTGGTAAGCAGAGTTTGCTACTGTTGTGTACAACATGCGGAGTTGCTGTGTCACACCAGTCACAGTCTGATTCTTCCACTGGAAAATGTACTTGTAACATGTTATCAGTTGTGTCAAAATTGACCTGATCATTTGGGCAACTAAATAATGTTACGGCATTTCCGCTTGATTTTCTGGTCACTTCTACTGGTGGGCTTTTGCAAACAATCGCTGATCTGAGCTGTGAGTCCGAGTCAAAGCTCAACCCTCGATTCAAACGGGTTTGACCAGTTTTACCTGTCTTTCCATGTCTATCAGACGGTCCTATGGGAAAGATTTCGTTGGGGCTGCTGAAAGATGGACAAGACATGTGTCTTGATAAAGGGCTGAACAAGTGGCTCTTCTTGGGGCTTTTGTTCGCTTCCTTTGTTTCTCGAATATGCTTTGCGGCAGGATTTCTTGTCAGATCAATATCCTTGAGTCCAACAGCTCTAGGACGCTTTCCGATCACAAGCGATCTTGACCTAGGAATGAACTCTTTCGACGAATCTGTCGAAAAGCCACCTTCTTGACATACCTTACCACCTTGAGAATGTAATACAAGGCTTGTAGAGAGAGAGGAATGCGAAAACGAAGAATTTTTAGTCCAAGGAAGAGGAGATTCCAATGAACTTGTGCTGGAGTCAGTTATGGTGATCACGTTTGACTCGTGGTTTTCTTCATCAGAATCCTGGTCGCTTTCTTGGCTTCGTGGACTCCACTCCTCTTCTTGTCTTTCCCGATACGACGAAGAATCTACAGAGGAAAAGTACCTACGGAAAGACACCCCCGAAGACATCCTTCTCGCCAGTTCGTTGGTGATTTTCGATGACTCATAGAAACTTAAAAATCGCTAATTAATGTCTTCTCGAGTGACTGCTTGAACTGAAACATGTTCCCGCCGTTAAATGACGGGAGAGTCTGGGATAATGTCGACTAACCTCGAGTCGAGGCTAGTCTGTAGGGGCCAGGGGACGGGACAGAACTTCCCACATCCCGGCCCCGTGACCTTTTAATTATAACCCCCGCCATGTTGTAAAATTCTCCGATTTCTCCTTGTTCCTTTGAACGCAGGAAATCCACTTCCAACCCTCTTCTTTTACCTCATGTAATTAAAGTTCTTACTCCTTTTCCCCCCAGCCATCCTATAAAAATAATGGTAACTTTCTTCCAGGAAGCATATTGTTTTTCTTTACTTTGCAATGACATTTATGCCTGGAAAATTGGAACATGCAAAGGTGCTTACTGATCATCAGCAATTTGTCTTTTTGGGGTACTGGGAGGAAAATCAGTGGTATATTTAGGGCAATGGTTCCCCTCCACTACACTTTTTCCTCACTGTCCCCCACATTCCACTCCTCGAGTTCCTCCAGATCTGCTGCGGACATCAAGGGAGGCTTTAACAATGTGCACTTCAGTCGGGGAGCACAGGGGAGAGAGAGACCAGGAGAATATCGGGTAGGAGGTGCAAAGAATCTGGAAGGGGGAAGGGCAGGAAGAGTGAGAGAAATGCAAAATGCTACTTTTATTAATTTAAGGTGTTAGAAACATACTATCCAAAAAATAGTTAACATTTTCAGTGTTCAAATAATGAGCCAAATCCTGTGCTGTGATTGGCTACCCAGGCAGGCAAGATGACCCTATCTTGCCCACTAAAGGCTACCTGCTGTGTCCCACAAGAACTTTTTTCTGAAAGCCATATAATAAATCTTTTATTGATCACGCTTGTTCAGTCAAGATGGCTGGATATTGGCTTCTTTTTCCGAGTTTATGGACCTCGACCCCGTCTTAGTCTATATACATGCAAAAAAAAAAAAAAGAACTTGGCCAATATCCAGCTATCTTGACCTCATGCTTGGTCAATAATCCATGAAAACATTCCTTATGGCAAAATCCTGACCCAGAAAAAATCAGTCCGAAAGCTCAGATGTACCTCAAGGCTTCCTTGCCATATAATATGGCATATAATATGGCAAGGTAGCCCATTTATAAAATTAGATACCAGCAATTTCTATTGGGGTTCAAAAACCCCAATGAAAATACCAGTAGATGAATTTCAAAGTTATTGTAAAGGATTTAGATCCTGTATTATGTGATTAGGATCAACACTATCTTTGGAATAGTCCTTGCAAAACCTGTTGACAATTAATGATCTCATTCCTAGTTCAACAGCTGGCTTGTAATCCAAGTTGATATTGTCACCAACATGTAGAGCTTCTTCAGCTTTGACATCAAAATGAGACAAAACAAGTTGAAAAATTTCTGGAGAAGGTTTGCAAATTCCAACATCGAAAGAACATGCAATAAATGTGAAGTATTCCTTCAAGCGGAGACTTTCAAGAATGACATCCAGCCGTTCATCAAAGTTGGATATTACGGCAAGATGATAGTTTCTATTCTTTAAATGCTCTAACACAACAAATGTTTCAGGATAAACCTGCCAATAAGATGCAGTGGAGAATTCTTTGTACAATACAGAAGAAATTCTAGCTAAGTTTGCTTCATCGTGATAACCAGCGGAACGGAACGTTTGTCTCACCACTCCATACCACCATTTTTCACCCGTCTTTGCGCTTTTAGCGCCAAAGTTTGGCAATGTTTTGTAGAAGTCTCGAAATGAGTCCTTGAACGAATCGTTCAACGCTTTAGGCTCAATGTCGACGCCAAAACGAGCCGCCACATTACTGTACAGTTCTCCGGGTGAGCCTCGAACATGAAATAGCGTATTACAAGCATCAAATGTTATTAATCGTAACCTGCCGGCCATAAGAAAGCCTCAAAATATGCCTCTCCCTATCACTTCACTTACTTTAGTCAAAAACCGTCGCCATTTTTCTTTTTCACTACTCGGAAGAGACTGGGGAGAACTGGAAAGAAATATAAAGGTCCGGACTCGGGGGAAGAGGAAAAAAGGAATGCAATCTCGCTTTCCGTTCGGCCAAAAATTGCTCATCATTTGTATAGAAAGCCAGTGGCTCCGGTGGAAAATAAAAGGAACGTTCCATGTGGCCTGTGTTACAGCTGCCCTCCCTGAAAGAAAAAATCAGTGAGGAGGGAAGGAGGGTTGAGGAGCACACTAGTAGGCGCGTAAGACCAAGGAGGGTTGAGGACCATAACTTACCACAAACAATACCAGTCAGGGCCAGAACATTCAAAACCAGTACCGCAAAGAAACTCTTTGAAGGCTACTGACAATAAAATTTTATCATTGGTTATTTTAGTTTTCAAACAGCATTTCTGAGGGTATTCAGGAGACCTTTGTACCAAGCAGTGAACAAAGCAGGAAAGAACGTGAAAAACAAACATATGCACCAAGCCAGTGCCTATCTTCCTCAGGCCTTGTTTGAAACTTAGTGTTGATTCCATTTACAAAACTTCTCTCCCCACCATATTAATTACAAGCAAAATAAACATTTTTCAAGACAACTATTTAATACTTCATTGTCAAAGGTATATTACAAACACAGAGTAGTACAAAGTCACAGAGATCACAACACCCAAAATAACCACTCGAGGAAAGTTGAGAGAGTAGAACATTGCAAGTTTACATGTGATGAAGGTCTTGTCTGTAAAAATTTGACACCAGTAATTTTTGTGGTAATTACCCTGGAATTTTTATATCTCATAATTAAAAGAGGCCCTTCAGCTGAAACAAGTGAACATCATGTTGTGAGAGTATCTTGTGATTCATATACATAGGTGAAAGTAAAATTACTTCTCGTCTTATAACTATCTTGTTTACTTTATTTGTTCTGTGAATGGATCTGCAAAATTGCTGGGATCAGTACGGGGATATAGAAGTGTCCTGCGTCATCTGCGTTTCTAAATTTACAATCACGAAGCCAGCATAGCTCAACATCACTAGCTCTCTTCATACTGTTCTTTGTTTTTCAGTAAGTACGTCGCCAGATATTCGATTGGGTTGGGTGGTCTGAAAGAGACAAAGCAATATTGTATAGCACATTGAGACATATGACTTGTAGTCTTAAATTCAATGCACAATGTTGTGTTAAGTAGTCAAGGTGTATCTTGCTCTTCCATATACATAGCTAGTGAAATGTGCAGTGTGTAAATCCACAGCATGCACATTGATCCATAACTGGATGAACACATGCCTATACTCAATAATGATGGGTCCAGATGTTGTTGCTACTTTGCAGAAATGTTCTCAAGACTAACAGTAAGCAAGAAAAAAAGTTCTGTTTAAAAAAATTTTAGCAGTGTTATTGCATTTTGCAAATTTATCGAAGGATCATTATGCAAGTTGCAACCCACAAATTCTTGCAGAAAGACATTCAATTGGTCAATCAATCAATCAATCAATCAATCTTCATTTATTTAGCTACCAATAATTCTTCTTGGAAATAAATTGGCTTTATCTCATATAAGAAATACAAAATTCGTACTTGTTGTTCACATACCCTGATGCATGATAATTACTAGCTAATGTTTAAGAAAATTCAAAACAACTTATGTAAACCTGTGCTATATAGATGAGGGTTCACATAAGACTAATCTATCAAACTGTCTCTTGTGTTTGCACTGGGCAGTGCAAGCACACCATTCCCTGTTTCTTAAATATACAATGAGATGACAAAACTGCAACAAAAGTTACACTGTGACACAAGGTAGTGAAGTTTCCAAAGGCTAACCCAAATCACAGTACATACCTACATTCTTTCTCACTTAATACAATAAAACTTGACTTTTAATTACCTTTCCTTGGACAGGGTGGAGAGACCTTGTAGAAGAATAGGCACAACTGTTTGGTCCAGATATGCCCTGGTTGGTAGTGACTGCAACTCTACTTTTGGTTTTGTTGGTTTCTCAGCAGCTTCTTTTTCTTTTTCCACCATTTTCTTTGAATCAATAATAAAGGGTTCCACCTTTTAGTGTCCATGAACTGCCACTTCCAATTATTATAATTATTGCTAATACAGTTACATACAGTCGTCTAAGATGAAGTGTGTGGCTGAGCAGTGTACTTGTGAGGTCGACATTGAGCTTATTGCATATCTCAGGGCCATCATTAAGGACTGTAACCTCTAACAACTGTTATGATTGAGTATGCTTGATAGGCTCTTGATGGTATGGGTGAAACTGCCTGTAGTTGATACATTTCACCCATAAAGTAACAAGTTCTTACAGGTGCGAAGATCAAGGCTACAGGTTAATCAAAACTTAATGACAGCCCTGTTATTACCAGGGGAAGATCTAGTGGAGAGTCCCAGTTTTTGTCGAAAAGCTATATTCACCCTCTTTTCTATCAAAAAAAACTCAGTAACTTTAGAATTTCCCCATTTAAGAACACATTTGAAACTTCCATTTTATGCCTAAATTCCCTGAATAAAATTTCAGTGCAGCACCACTCATCCCACCCTCAAATCTTCTCAGACTGCACAGCCAATACCAAAGCACTCTCAAAAATTGGATGTTTCCGATACACCTTCCCTTTCTCCATTTATAACCTGGGAAGCATTGAAATTTATTATACATTACCTGCACATGGTCTGTGAGACCAATTTCCGCATGGGGAGAGGTTTCCTGAGGAGGAACCTGATGAGAAAAGAAAACAGGCATTTAACAAGGGTGCAAACAAGGCTTTCTCAATTTTGTATCCTGTCACTATTTTTGGCTCCATCCTGTCATTTTACCTCCATTTTCACTCTCATCCCGGATCAAGGGATTTCATAAGATTTTTTTCACGAGGGTATCAGGATAAGAATTCCAGGCAGAAAATCCAGTTCAAGGGAAATAGCACGTACTATAACAAGCAAAGTTGTGGTTTCCTTGATTTGAAATAAGCTCAACTTTTTAGAAGACTTCTAGACAGTCTTATAAAAAAGACAGGAACAGTGCCACATAAAATATCAATGAAGCAGCCTGGTAAAGTTCTCTTCACAGCTGGTCAATTTGAGCAGTGCCCTGCCATTAATGAAACCTATGTTAGACCCTCTTAAACCTTTTCACAGACAAGATTAAAATTTTTAAGTTTCCTCTCACAGTATATTTCTTTTTTATGCCAGTTCTGACAATCAAGCAAACCAATCTATGTCCTTCTCTCAGTCTGACACTTTTATAATGGAGAAATAAAATTTTTTGGTTCAAGCAAAATGTTAAATATGTCAACATCAGGTGATCTAAGTCCTGGGGGGTACTCCCTTCTATGGGCTATATAGGTGTGTGTGGCCCCAGAGGGTAGGGTTTTCCAGCTGTTTTGGTCATAAATAGGGTATTGATTTTGGCCATTTTGGTCTTAACTAGGGTATGGTTTTAGCACTTTAGTCTTGAATTACATATGTTTCTCGGAAGAAACTACTTTTTCATCATTACCAATAAGACCGTCAACAAAAGCCCTTCATAGCTTACGTTTAGGGTAACTGTGCCAGCCGCAATGGTCATAAATAGGGTATCAAATTTTTGGCCAGGCCATAAATAGGGTAACAAAAATAGCAGAGTTTGGTCATAAATAGGGTAAGGGTTTAGGGAAGTAGGCCGCACACCCCCACCCAACTTTTCTGGGAGTACTACCCCCCCCCCCCCCGGGTCTAAGCCGTAATTGACTTCCAAGTTCCTCATGACTGAATGTCACTGTCAGTAAGTGTACAGCTGAGCAACTAAACAATAAAAAATGTGTATCATAAGGATAATTGCCCCAGCAGTATTTTGGCCAAAACCTGAAGAGGCATCCTAGGATTCCCTGGGTGTATACATACCAGGAATTTCAAAAAAGAAAGAAATATGTTTGTAGTTTGCGTTCCTGATTTGATGAAACTAGGTGTGCACAATGGTCTCGGGTAATGTTTTAACAAGCGTGCAAGGTGGTGTCCAGTACATGTAATTCTTGCAACCACGAGGTTGTGTTTTGCCATGTCCTACCATTGATTCTAGCAGCATTTCAAGGTTCTTACAACCACAAGTTTGTGTTTTGCCATCTTCAAGCAGCATTTCAAGGTTTTCCAACCATGAGCTTGTGTTTTGCCATCTTCGAGCAGCATTTCAAGGTCAAAAATACACTGCAATTACAGGGCTCGACACTAACAGTAGCCAACTAGCCACAGACTGGCAAAAATTTAGTTTTGGCTAGTAGGTTTTTGATTTCCACTAGCCACTCTGGCTAGTCAACAAAGAGAAATTGGCTGAACTAGTTTCTGTCTCCTTCAAGGAAGACAAACACAAAATTTACACTTTTCTCAGAAACAAGGTCAGAATTTCATTGTGGACATATCATGGTACCGGGCATGTGCTGTTCAGCACGTAAACTATGCAAATTTCTGTTTGTCCACTTTTCGCTGGGTGGTACGTAAATGGGGAACTGAACATGTTACTTTTGTTGAAAGAAATATTTGACAAACAAGATAGCATTTTCTGAAAACACACATCAATGTTCTTTTTTGTTACGAAATTGTTTTCATGCGCAAAATACTGCAGAACTGTAAAGCAAGCCTGCAAATAACAGTCGGTCATCGGACAATAATTGTATTATTGTTCGGTAAATTTGAGGTTTTGACAGGTAAAAGCTTAGTCTGGTCGGTCACTCTGACCAGGCATTTCTGCTAAATGAAAAATAATTTAGAAATTTGTGGCCGAATATGGAACAAGTTATTTTATTATACTGCCACGCAATACTACGCAAAAAGGCTTTGTTATCAGTTTCGTTTTTATTCCATTTCTTAGAAATAATTTTATCATGTCCAATGCGTTGTCTCAAATGTCACGTCGAATTTTAAACACGCCACATCAGCGCCACTATTCAGGCTTGTGTTAATTTACGCATTTTGCAGTGGCGTCTTGAAAGATTGTGAAGCCCCATTTAGTCTGAATTACGTTCGTCTGAAAAACTACTTGAATCTGAGGTCTTATATGTTGTTACTCGTTGTTTGTTATCTGCAAACGTTGTGGTTTTTAGTTGTAATTTGACTTGACTAAGGTCCAGTTCAGATGCCAAACTTTTCATGAGCCAAACTTAATTCTAATTTGGACCGACCCAAATTATCAAAAGTACACCCGCTAATTTAGACGTCGAACTTAATTCGGCGAACTTTATTTAGTTTAAACCAAATCACACTGAAATGTCAGTGATTTTCAGACAAAGCGAAAACTGCTTGTAAAAACGTTACAATAATTTATGCATTAGGTTCGGCTCACAAAAGGTTCGACATCTGAATCAAAGCCGTTCCAAAGCCGAAATTCCCGGCTGAGCAAGGTGGGAAGAACGGCTGGACCGTTCCAAATTCAAATAGCCGTTCTTAATGAATGAGTTGCCAGTAATTGGATACCCGTGTTTACGTGAAGAACTCTGAGATTGTCAGGGGGCAAACATTGCTAGTCGCTAGAAGGAAATGTATGGCGAAAAGTTGTTTTGAGGTTCAAGAAAACGATTTTTGAGAGAGATTAACGCTTTTTCACCGTCGTTTTTATCATGACTGGATTTGGGCAATGTTCATGCGTGGAATATGTAAGTTTTTGTTTCAATAACAATGAAATATGTGACAAAATCTACCGATAAACTTCGTTGCTTGTGTGAGGTTTATTGTGAAATTTACATCGCGTAATGGTCTGAAAGTATTACAAAATTAATTAGGTATAAATCGAGAGGAAATAACCCAGTAAGGCCTTTTAAGTTGTGTACAGGCTACTTTTGGCTTATTTGAAAGCTCAGTCATACAAATAATACTGGAAATAAGTCCGGTGGCAATCATTGTACTGTCTGGGGTTGATTTCATGTCAAATGAGTCTGCGCGACTCATGCGTTGCTCAAAGCCTTTGCTTTGCTTTTACAAGCACGTATTTCAGTGATTTTCCTTTTCTATAACAGATCAGGGGTGGCTCCTTGAATATATCTCTGAGTATTTCTATTAAAAAGTGCCATTTGTGCGTGATTATGCCGCATTTCCAAAGTTTGGTATTGACGGTTGAGTGAAATTGCCCGAAACAAAGGGTAGTAGTTCCTTCTACAATTTTCAATTTCTGTTTTAGAGCTTCTTTTCTGTCTTTATATTTAACTTCTCGGAGGGGTTTTTTCTACCATTTGTACCAGGTAGCCTCTCGAGATCAGGCGTGTATTGAAATTTTCAATATTCTCTTCAATGTATTTCACAATAAACCGTAGGCAAGCAAAAGGGAGTTTATCGGTAAATTTTATCACTTATTTCATGGTTATTCAAACAAAAACTTACATTTTCCATGTATCAACATTGCCAAAATCCATTCGCAATAAAATAACGGCAAAAAAGCGTTGATCTCTCCCCAAAACCATGTTTTTGGGCATCGAAACAACTGTTCGCCATACATTTCCTTCTAGCGACTTGCAATGTTTGCCCCCTGACTATACCAGAGTTCTTTGCGCAAACATGGGTATCCGATTACTGGCAACTCATTCATTGATTCAAACGCCGAACTTTTCATGTACTTAATTAAATGTATTTGGTTCAGCTCATTGAAAGTTCGGCGTCTGAACTGGGCCTAAAATATTAAATATTATGCAAATTAGATACACGGCCCAAATTCTCACGTTTCATTTATCTGAATGCAATCGCTTTCAAAAACTTTAAAACCACTAAAACGAAACCAAATGTATTACCAGTCCATATGATCAAAAATCAGTTTTATAGCTCTATATAGTTTTTTCTTACGTCTGTGGTTCAATATATTTTGAATTAGTTTCCGTACCACAGACATGTTTTTGTGAAAAGTGTGAATGTACAAATTAGTCACGCTTTGTAATCATGACCACTTCCAATTTGAATTTCATCTAACTACACAAATTTATTTATTCAGTTGACCCCAAAAATTGTCGAGGGAAACTTGCTTTCAGAAAAAGTTGAAGAATTCATTTCAGCCAATTTTCAAGTCTCTGAATGTTATTGTGAGTGAGTTTTGGTCAGTTTTTGCACTGACAAGCTGTCCACGCAGGAAACTTGATCCAGTGAGTGAAGGCAAACTAGGGGTACAAACGTTTGTAAATTTGTCAATTTTCAAGGGGTAAAATAATACCTGACTTACTGTAAAGGTCCCCTTTCTGGTGCTAGTATCAATTTTACACTCAGTTGACTTTACTTTTAAGCCATTTGAATTTGCAACCAACATTTTGGCAAAGTCTGAAATACCGAAATGTCTCAAATGTCTCTTATTTTAAGTTTCTAGCGGCAAAAAAGAATTTGTCCGATCAGACTGGCTTTTTGTCAGGTCAAAACTTGTCTTTGGCCTGAGAAATGACCTGCTTATAGACAAAAATTATTTGCAGGCTTGGTAAAGGGATAACATTTCATTTAGTGTAACAATACATTGATGATTTGTCGTTGTATGCACACTTACAAACTTACCATTACAGAAATATTTAGATGAGAAAGTTTCATTTCCTTCGACATTTAGACCAGCTGATTTTAGCAGTTGCATTTCCCCAACGGCAGTTTACAGTATTGTTCAGATAGTTGTTTTGCTTTTGAAATATTTCTACGGCACCTGTCTGTGAAGAAGTCTCAACAGTTTTTACAGTGATGTCTTGGGGGTCTTGATAATTTTCCAAGGAAGTCTCAGAGAAAAACAGAGTCCTGAAAGTCTTTTCGGGAACTGTAATTTTTTTGAAGCTAGTTTAAGTACGGTATAATTACCAACGTTATGTATTAAAGTGAGTCACTCATATTGTGCTTGCCAGTAATCTGTTGTTACCTGAAATTTTCACGACACGTTAATTTTGTGAATTTCATGATTTAAAAAAAAGTTGTGAAATTAAAGTGACGCGAATAAGTAAGTGTCGGGAACATAACACATTATGTTACTGTTGACATGTAGTACCGCACTGCATTTTTGTTACTTTTGACGTTATCGTACCTTTGATAAAGTTTACTAAATTCAAAGACATGTTTAAGTAGCATTGCCAAGGAAATAAATTTTGTCTTACTCAAAAACGTGAAATAAAAGTGATTCAAAATACAAAATTTTAGCAAATTCAGCGAATTTAAGTGTTGCGAAATATGCGCACCCCCAAATCGCGAAATAAATGTGTCACAAAAATTTCATGTAATAAGGTAGTCAACCACAAGTATTTGGCTAGTAAAAAAACGTTTTGGCTAGTAACATCTAAGTTATCACTAGCCACTAGGCTAGTAAGTTGAAAAGTTAGTGTCGAGCCCTGAATTACAATATGGCCTGCCTGAGGATTTAAGCGCAATCAAATACATTTACTTTGATTCTGATCTAGGACAAATTGAAAAAGATTTCAAAGATCCTGAAGATGGATTTTGGGAGAAAAACAACTCAGAAGGTATCAAAAGAAATTCTGAAGTATACTAAAAATTCGAGGCCAGTGTGGTTCAGTTGCAACTAAATAGCTAAATACCCTTCGGCTTTGGCATCTCATTTATTCAGGTCACTTATTTGTATTGGTTAATCTTATGTGGCGTAGAGCTCATGTGACAGCTGGGTGACTTTGCAGGGATCCAAATGTAAATGCAAATGTTTGGCAGCATTTTTCATTGAGGACAAAAAGCTTGACTCTAATTTGAATATATGGTGACCGTAACACAATACTCCTGTTTACATTTTGGAAAAAAAATCTTGACTTCTGCTCTGCTTTTGAGATACATTCGCTCTTATATCAAGACAAATGGTTTGTTTCAGCATCAAATTGGAACAGCTGAGTAGCTTGGCATAATTTTTTGTTTCGCTATAATTTTTTAACATTTTTTCCCCTATAAAGTTCCACCGAGTGAAATTTGTGTAAAAGATATATTAGTTTCCATGAAGGCAACCTATTTTTTTTTCCAGAACGTACTTTGTCTCCTGTCTCATGAGATATGGTAAACTGCTCTGCTGTAAATGCTTCGCGAGAGTATTATGTAAAAAATATCATATGATAGAATGAGTTAAATAGAATGTGTTGGTTTAGATTCATGGTAAGATGCCTAAGTTACTGGAACAGTATGAGTGATATAGTTTACAGAAAAAAATAAAATTTTTAGTTCATACAATAATGTTCAATATTATGCATCAGTCAATTCCATCAGTGCCCATGCCCCCCCCCCCCCCCCCCTGGGCTAACCCCTCAGCATTAGCATTTTTTTTTTTTAAAATGGGCAAATTCCCCAGGGTGGGGACACATAAGCTGTCTAAATGGGGACGAAGAAAGAGGGCAAATGCCCTGCCCCCGGGATCGTCACCTTCCAACACCTCTGCAGTTTTTTAATTAATCAGTGAGTAAAACAGTCAACTGTTCAGTATTTTAATGCAACGGTAAGACTTCAAGGACAACAGTACGTGTTAGTTGATTCTGATTATATTTATTTCTTTATATTTGTTTTTAACAGTTTGCTAGAGGATAGCTGGGATTGCGGCAGACGTGCCCCCAGCCGCAAGCGATGATAGGCGCCTGTATTCGCAGGCTACTTTTTCTGTGAAGAATCAAATGATGATGCATTGCATTTTAAGCTCGCAAGATCTCTCTTGAAGATCGCATCATTTGAATTCGCAAACCTTAAGTATTTTAACTCCACTTTCATGAATTTAAAAAATGCTAGGCTAGTTTTGAATGCGAAATGCGAAATAGTCGTGTTCACGTCAGTGATTGTTTTGTGATATAAAACAAAATTTAGTTCACCTTGTCACTTATATTTATATGCTTACAAGTAATGAAGAAATATCTAACATTGAGAGAACATACGTTTAAAAACATCTGCAAGTTCCTCCAGTCCCCGACGGACAAACCATTGTTCGACAAATGCCTTGTCTTTCCTGATGAACTCATCCATGGCACTTTCCAAAACACATGTGTCGAATGCCCAGGGATCGCCCCAGGGTACGCAAATGCCCAGCCCCCGGGCCGCGATAAAATCGCGGATACCCCATCCCCGGGATTGACAACGTGAGCAAATGCCCCGCGGTTGCCTGAGGGGAGGATGGGCACTGCTGGAATTGACTGATGCATTATTGCTTTCAATCAGCAGAAATAAAAGAAAGCAGGGGCAGCTTCAGTGATAACTATTACTAGTTTAAAATTTAAAAACATGTTATTGGCAAAGGCTTTCAAAATTAAAAATTGATACACAGAGTTACCATCTCTGTAAACGTGAAAATGTAAGTTTTATCGGATTGTTGTGAACGAAAACAAAGGACAGTGCATGTCAGCAGCAGCTGAAGAATCCAAATTAAATGAACATGCATGAGAAATGAGTGGGCCTAGAATAGCTTTTTCTCCAACAAGCTGAATTGTCAATAGTACTTTTGTTTTAAAATTTCTGTTAGATGTAAAATACAATATGAAAGCTAGGACATAGTAATTAAGGCTCTTATGACAACAACAATGCAACTGGTCTGTGCATGTCATCAATTTAGTCAGTTAGAAATTGGACCTCACCTCAGGTTGGCTGTGGTCGTTTTCCTCTGGGGGCACCAAAGAGACTTGTTCTTGAGGAGCTGTTCAAAAAAACAAAGGGAGAATTTCAGCACAGTAGCGACCCACAATAGCAAACAACTGAGGACAATGCGAGCAAACCTTCACCCGGTATGCCGTCCGCCATGTTTGTCTGTTGTAACCAAGTAAATGCTTACAATGCATCATGGGATACTATTGATTCATTGATAAATAGAGTAATTAGCGAGGGGTAGGGTAGGGTAGGGAGTCGGGTATGGTGACGGGACAGACCAGATAATTTGCTCAACTACCAAAGATACATGACATAAGTTAACTCAAAAGTATCTTTTTTATTTAAGCTGATACAGAAACCTCATACAAAGACCTCTTGCGGTTTTGAAAGTCTGTTGCTTTACCTTTCTTCTTTCAGACATGTACAATTTTTAAATTAGCACAGTAAAGGTACACTTAACTTTAACACCAAACATACGTCTTCCTTGTCACCAACTGGAACCTTTTTCTTGTATTTTTATACTAGTGGTATTTCGATGAGCGATTTCTCGGGTGTTTTGTTTTCGATCAAAATATGCACTTAGCCGGGTACGGATGGGAGAATTTTTTGCTACAGTCCTGCCAGTCACGTGACATAGAAGGCTTCAGTTCAGCGCGGTGCCAACCATGATGGTAAGGGCATAGGCCAGGGAATAACAGCTGAAAATTACGGAATATTTAATCAATTTATAAGATATAACCTCATTTTCCGTTTTCCGTTCTCGACAGGACGCAGCTGATAGTGCAGATATGCTGGAGGACGAGAAAGTGAGTTTCTTCTTGTCCATCTCTGATCTCGTACCCATGACTCTAGGTCTTCCCGTGGAATCGAAAATAACAAATTTGTTTTGATTTCGTTTCCATTTTAGACACGGACTCAGACTGTGGATTTAAACACGGACACCTCCCTTATGGTAGACATTTCCGATGCATTAAGTGAAAGAGATCGGGTGAAGTTTACTGTTCATACAAAGGTACGTAAGCGCTATGTTTTCTCCATGGCCATGCAAACTTTCCCTGTTGGTCCACCTCATTCATTGATAATTGGTTAACTACAAAAAATGCACTTCCTTTTAGACAACCCTGCCGAATTTTAAAGAAGGCGAGTTTTCTGTCGTCAGGGAACATGAAGAATTTGTTTGGCTTCACGATCGATACGTGGAAAACGAAGAGTATGCTGGAATCATTGTAAGTACTTGGAGATATTTGTAAATGGGATATTGATCGATATTTGATTAATTTCAGTAAGCTAAGCTTATCCGAAAGCTTTTCGTATCGAGCCTCCCAGAAGTTATCTAAACATTAATTACTGTTTTTCTTGACAAAATCATACTATTTCGTCCTAGCAGTGGTGAATGGTGGGAGTTGATTATCTGGCTTGAAAAAAATTAAGTCAAATTTCATGAGTCTCTTGGTCTTTTTTTTTCTGATGCCGTTTCAGAGTCTTGATTTCTTTTCCAAAGCTGAAAAAAGTCTTGGCTTCACAAAAGAAAAACCAACTAGTAGGTTTGCCATCTCACAAAGGAGGAAATTTTCATGTAGCAGCACTGGCCCTTTGTCAGGTTACATGTATGTGCCCAGTTACTTCCTTAACACTGCAGAACCCTTTGAGCAGGTTCTGCAGCTGGGAAAGATAGACAAAAGTGGGCAATCAACGAATAGGGGTAGATCAAATTACTTATTATATAGACACAATTGTTTTACAGGAAAATACACCACTAGTAAAATTCATCCGAAACTATATTTGGGACCTGAGTGGTATGTTTTCCATAGTGAGGATATTGATTACCTCGTTTCCCACTTTTTCACAGTTGTTTGTGCAAACAGTCAGTTTGTCAATGTAATAAAATGAAAATTACACATTGGCTTGAAGATATGAATGTTGTTTTGTAGTGTTAAAAGCAATAATGGGTGATATCCATACACAATATATGTATCTTATTAGATGTTCTGGTGTGTAGTATCGCTGTATATATTTGCTAATTGTGCCATATTTTGATGAGCCCATAGGGCGAGTCAAAATACAAACAACGAGTAAAAATATACAGCGATACTACACACCAAAACATCTAATAAGGGATACATTATCCAACTACTGTAGTCAATAAAATTATCAGTGAAAGAGGGAGAGTGTGACAGCTTTGTGTGCGCGCGCCATCCTGTCCAGCAAACAGGTTTTCTCCTATAATAAAGTGTATTATCGTTTGTCTCACGATGTAGTCACTTGAGATGTAGATTACGATGTTTCAACTGCTTACTGCTAGTCTTCTTCAGGCGATAAGGTCGACTGATTGCACATTATCATTTATATCACAAATGTCGGCTGTGATTGGTGCATTTTGATCCTCCTATTGTTCCATTGTTCCGACGAGTAGCTGTTCCCTCAGTGGTCCGCTGTTGTACCATTCTCCTGTTGTTGTGTTTTGGTTACAGGTTTTTTCCTGTACAAATGACTGTACGATATTGCTGTAAATTTGTACTGCTATTTGGATGGTACAATCAATGAAAGTACAGTTTTATAGTATTTGGATGGTATTCGCTGCAGTTGGATAATAATGGCTAATATCCATACCCTACCATGGACGGCTTCAATATTTTAATCCCACATTGCCTTTAGAGATTACAAACTGCTCAACACCCCATGCCTTTTGAATTCTGAAATCGTTAACCCCCCTCCATTCTGGATTTCTATTTTTTTACTTCAGCGCTCTTGAATTCCTTGTTAGACTCCGTGTGACTTCCAAGAAAAGAGATTCTACGTTTTTACCTCTTCCCAGAAGTTTTTGCTTACTATTTCCAGTCAAACCACTGTCTAGTACAGGGATCAAATTGCGACCAATAGTCTGACCGATACGATTACATGCATTCGTGACTTAATGTTTGGTGACTAAAACTTCCTCCTCTTCAATCACAATTTTGCGACTAGTTTTCAACTAAAATAGTAAGAAAAACATAAATTTCAATTGTTTTGTTTCTTAAAATTTTACTATGGAAATTTAAGAATGCATGGGGAAAATCCTGCGTAAGTTTACATTGTACCTTGGACATTACAGACAATGTTCACTCGATCAGATGCCAAATGTTACAGCGGTTTCTTTATGAATTCACATGTATCACTGGCACAAACAAACATAGTGGATCGCTGTCTTACAGATGCGTGTCCATCACAAACAATTAATCTGACAAGAAATTCATCAACTTTAAAGGGGCAGTATTACAAGAGGTCTTCTAAGTTTTTGTGCAAACTGTGCTAGAATGATAAAGGTGCACTCACTGATCAACAAAATAACCTTTAAAGACAAAAAGGCATTTAAATTCAATCTCTAAGAGATTGACGATTTTTAGTGATTTTCCTCCAAGTAACATTGTCTAACTTGAAAACGTCGGCCCAACGTTTTTAAGTTTTACACCACTTCTTTCCTACTCGTCCGTAGCCACAACATTTATAAACAACTTTCATGACCAGTACGGTGCACTTTAGCAAGGTTAGGCAACTACTAGGGGATTGACATTTTATACCAACACCTTCGTTTCAAGATTCACTAAATCTTGGTGGGACTGCCCCTTAAGGCCCAGGGTTTATAGGTATTCTTCTATAAACTAATGCAAACACATGCCTGATCGAAATTCCAAAAAGCTTTTAAAGTTGACCAATGGTTTAGTGAATGGAAAATGTGTAATTAATTTTGATTTGTTGTCTGTAGATTCCTCCAGCTCCTCCCAAACCAGATTTTGATGTATCTCGTGAAAAGCTACAAAAGCTTGGAGAAGGTAACAAGAAATAATGAGTGTGCTGGCTGAAATCATTCTTAGAATCTTATCCATGTAGGACTTGTGTAAGATCCTGTAGCATCTTATAGGATCCCCCTTTCAATCCCAAGTGAAAAACGAATGGGATCTCCTTAGTTTGTATCATAATAAGAATACAGGATGCTGTTTAGGAAACATTTAAATACATAAAAAAGTACATGGAAGAATGTAAAAAAACTTGTTTAAGATCCTATATGTATTAATCAATAATAATCATTTATTTTCTCATTTAGTGTATAACAATGATTCAGAATTTTATCCATTCTAACAAGTGTTAAGTTCAAAAACAAAAGTATTAATATTACTAATTTATTGCAATTGAACAATGCAATATGTAAAGCTTAGAATATCTCAGTGTAAAAGAGTCCTCAGTTCTCTTAATTCTCATTGATCTATGATGCATAATATGCTCAGGGCCAGATCCTGTAGGTTTTTTGGCAGGATCTCAACTTAGCATCAAGGTTATCAAGGTTCTATATAGGATCTTGCACAGGTTTGGATTGTAATTTATGTAACTTGTGTGATTGTAACTTGTTACAGTTTACAGTATATTTTCATGAAAAGTCACCCAGTGCTAGTATATGAAGAAGCTAGTCATGAAAGGGGATAAGTGATGATTTTGGTTGCTTTTCTTTTTTTTTGCTCCAAATTAGCTGAATTTTTGCATGTGGTCTTCAATGTAATAGAAAACCGTGGTCCTGTATTTTTGCCGCTGGTTTTTGCGGCTAGGAAAGCAAGTGGTTTTTTGCATACGCAATATCCCGAAAACGAAGCAAAAAAAAGTCACCCAGTGCTAGTATATGAAGAAGCTAGTCATAAAAGGGGATAGGTGATGATTTTGGTTGCTTTTCTTTTTTTTGCTCCAAATTAGCCAAATTTTTGCATGTGGTCTTCAATGTAATAGAAAAACGTGGTCCTGTATTTTTGCCGCTGGTTTTTGCCACTAGGAAAACCGAGTGGTTTTTTGCATATGCAATATCCCGAAAACGAAGCAAAGTTTAACAGAAAAACTATGGGACATTGCTAAACATACCTAAACAAAACTGCATGCGAAATTTGGAGCATTTTTGACAAAGTTCACTTTTGAGAAAAATACCTAATGCCTCTTTTCAGCCGAGCCCTTCAGATAAACGAAGCCAGAGCCTTTGTTATGATAAATGTAGCCAATCCTTTGTTATATTAAACCAAAGCGAGCCATTGTTATTAGTCAAAGTCTCACCTCGGTTTATTATAACAAAGGATCGGCGCAGTTTTTTATAACAAAGCCCGGTTTCGTTTATGTGAAGGGCTCAGTGGAAAATGGGCATTAGGTATTTTGCTCAAAAGTGAACAAAAAACCTTCAAATTTCACATGCGTTATTTTTTAGGTGTGTTAAACAATGTTTTGTATGTGTTTTTGCTGAGGTTTGCATTGTTTCTGAGACATTACGTATGCAAAAAACTTATATTTGTCACGTCAGCATGCGACCGCAAAGATGTTCATTTCACTAAAAATACAGCAAAATGTTGATTTTTCTCGCAACGCGTAACCTTAAAAAAGTATTCATTTCAGCTCAAAAACAGCTAAAAGGTTGATTTGACATTAATGCGTGACGGCAAGGATGTTAATTTCCCTTAGAAAACAGCAAAATGGTAATTTCATGCAACGTATAAGCTCAATGATGTCAATTTCAGGTCTACGTAGGTTAAAATGTTGATTTGACGTTAACGCGTGACGGCAAGGATGTTGATTTCACTTAGAAACCAGCAAAATGTCAATTTCACACAGCGCATAAGCTCAATGATGTTGATTTCAGGTCTAAATAGGTTAAAATGTTGATTTGACGTTAACGCGCGACGGCAAGGATGTTGATTTCACTTAGAAACCAGCAAAATGTCAATTTCACACAGCGCATAAGCTCAATGACGTTGATTTCAGGTCTAAATAGGTTAAAATGTTGATTTGAGGTTAACGCGTGACAGCAAGGATGTTGATTTCACTTAGAAACCAGCAAAATGTCAATTTCACACAGCGCATAAGCTCAATGATGTTGATTTCAGGTCTAAATAGGTTAAAATGTTGATTTGAGGTTAACGCGCGATGGCAAGGATGTTGATTTCACTTAGAAACCAGCAAAATGTCAATTTCACACAGCGCATAAGGTCAATGACGTTGATTTCAGGTCTAAATAGGTTAAAATGTTGATTTGACGTTAATGCATGATGGCAAGGATGTTGATCTCACTTAGAAACCAGCAAAATGGTAATTTCACACAACACATAAGCTCAATGATGTTGATTTCAGGTCTAAATAGGTTCAAATGTTGATTTGACGTTAATGCATGACGGCAAAGATGTTGGTTTCACTTAGAAAACAGCAAAATGGCAGGAGCCCATGATGGGCTCCTGAAAATGGTAATTTCATGCAATGTATAAGCTCAAAAATGTTGATTTCAGGTCCAAAAAGGTGTAAATAAAAATAAAATAAAACAAACAAAAACATTTCAATAAGCACTTTTCCAAATACGGCAACGTCTTAAATGGCTAAAAATCACGAGATAAATGCATAGTTACATAGTTTTCAATGCACCAGCATAACTTCGAAGTTCAAAATGCGCTGGTACTTCTTATGCCTGGTGAGGATAACAACTTTGGTGGCTGTTTAGTTTTGGATGTAAGAATTTGATGACTCCATGTGAAAACGCTCTATAAATAGGGCTGACAGATTAACAGATTAACCCTTCTGCGCAACGTACGGGTCTCCATACATCTGCATGTCCACTGATCCCAGAAGCTCAAAACACTACAAATCATGCCGATTGGAAATAAAATCAACGCAAACTGGATCACAGATCTGTTACAATCGATCGCTACTTGCTGGCCATTATTATGTTTAAATCTAGTTACTAGTTCGAGAAACGTCCGCAGAACGTAATCGCAATGCATGCCGGGAAGGGTCTTTACACCTTGTGCGCGGGAAAACATGGCGGTCGATACAAGACAAATTTTATCACTCTAAAACCAGTTCTCGCTTTCCAAACTTTCACGCTAGCAACGCTTGGCAAATGGGCCACAACTCACCAGAGGGTATTTTTCTTGGGCAAGAACTGCTCTTGGCCTTTGCTACCTGGCTCAATCTGACTTTGAACGCCGATAACACGATTACAGTATATCAGCTGTCTTCGAAGTTTCAGAACACATTTTGATTCTTTAAAACGTGCTGATGACGTACGGGCTTATCAAGGCTTTATGATGCCTCTCAACCACCAGGCAGGCATACAAGGTACTTTAAAACAATGCTTAAGATATTAGCTGATAGAGCTCTAATGTGGCACATCTCTTTTTTGTTCGATGGTATTTCGTTTGATGCTCGATCGATTCACGTGTTGTGTTCACGTCACAATAACTGATGTAAACAATCTGTTCCCAGGTTTCCGCTCTATATGCTGTGGGATTTGATTTTGACTTCATACACTATAAACAGTCTGCCTGTTTGCTGTTCAACAAATAAACTCCTAAAGACATGGCTAGGAAAAGCCAAGTTTTTTGCATACGTTTTAACTCGAAAACAAAGTAAAAACCAACGACAAAAATACAGAACCACATTTTTCTATTACATTGAAGACCACATGCAAAACTTCAGCTAATTTGGAGCAAAAAAAAGAAAAGCAACCAAAATCGTCACTTATCCCCTTTTATGACTAGCTTCTTCATATGTACATGGAACAAAAAACAATCACAATCTACCAGTAATGTATACAATAAAATAGTTGACTGAAATAGTATCATTGACAATTCCATGTCCTCTTTACTTCAGGTGAAAATACAATGACAAAAGAGGAATTCCAGAAAATGAAGCAAGAACTTGAAGCGTAAGAATGCTATTATAGTGACACCATCAGGGTTAACAGACCATCTTGTCACTCATTTTGTCGTTTTTGTTTTGTTTCAGGGAATATCTTGCTACTTTCAAGAAAACTGTAGCCATGCACGAGGTGTTCTTGACGCGTTTGGCTGCTCATCCTACTCTTAGAAAAGACAGCAACTTTAATGTGTTCTTGGAGTTTAAAGGAGAAGTATGTTAACAACAGAATTGAGAAATCTCTTTTAAGAACTCACAAGATCAGTTTAAGATTAGTTATCATTCTTGTTTTCAAATCATTTTTTTTTTTTCTTGTAATGCAGCTTAATGTACGAGGCAAAAACAAGAAAGAACGACTTGGAGGCCTCTTCAAGGGCCTTGCCAAAGGAGTTGATGAAGTACTTCTGTCTGGACAAAAGGTGAGTGGCTGATTAAACAATAAATAATTTTTTTTTTTAAATTATTACTTTTGTATTTATAAAGGCTATCCTATGAGAATCTTAGGTTAACAAAACTTACAAGCTTTTGATTTGGGTGATGACAATCAACTATTGTCACCATACTTACCATGTACAGTACAAGTCATGTGTCATAATGTCCAGGTAGATTGCTGGGATGTTCATCCACTGTTTCTACAGTATTTAGGGTAGGGGCAGGCAGTGGATTTTGATGGCTGTTCTGAATCCTTCCTGGCTCATCTTCTATGGAAGAAGTCATATCCAGGGCATGTTGTTTTGTATGGGTAGGAGGGTTAGAATCACACTTGATACATGCTCAACTGTAATATATTTTACTTCCAACTCTCTTGTCCTTGTGAGATTGTCAAGCTGCTATTAACGTGCTACGAAGCAGACCTAACATAGTACACTGTGGCGGTCTCTTAGGGATAACTTTTCCTAACATGCTTGAAAACTTCAGGCCTTTACTTGTCCCTCAAACATTCTTATTTAATTAGTCATTTTATCAATGGACGGAGTTTTCACTTATGAAAATGCTTGTTTTTTCTTAGATTGATGATTTAAAAGCCTGAACATTTACTTTTTTCTTGTAAACTGCTATTTTAGCTAACCTTGAAACTGTTCACTCTTTTGAGGATGTTGATGAGTTTTTTGAGACTGAGAAGAAATTTCTAGTGGAATATAACATGAAGTAAGTGTCTGCATTGTGTATGCGACATACAGTGTGACTGAAACGGACATTAAAGGTTGTCCTTAAGTCTTTCAGAGTGGATAAAAATGTTGCCAGTGACACCTTCTCTAGAGTTTCTTAACTTAATTTTGCTGCAAAGTGTTGGCAGAACCCCTAGGAAAAATAAACTTGTCTTCAGGCTTCTCCATAGCTTAATCTGGACCTATGGGGTTTATATATCTTGCTTAAAGCTATTGTATTGTGGCAAATGCATCAAGCTTAAATGCATGTGCGGACGCTATCTACGGTTACTTTTTTCATTTCCCCGCTTACTTCAAACATTAGTGACAGACCTGCATGGTGGCCTCATGTTTAGTGCCCTTGTCTCCAGACCAAGTGGTCCAGGTTCAAGTCCTGGCTGGGGACACTGTGTTGTGTTTTTTGGGCAAGACACTTACCGGTAACTCTCACAGTGCCTCTCTCCACCCAGATGTATAAACAGGTAGCGGCAAATTTAATGCTTGGGGTAAACCTGCGATGGACCAGCATCCTATCCAGGGGGGAGTAGAAATACTCCTAGTCGCTTCATGCTACTGAAATCAGAAATAAGCCCCGGCTTGATTGGTCACTTGGCTTATATGTAGACTTAAGCCACATTATATTTTCATGATCATTGAACAACAAAGAAACAATGAAAAATTTGACTTTTTTGATAGAACTGTCTAATAACTGCATGAGTTACTGATAAATGCTATATCTGGTACATAAGGGAAGTGTTATGAGAAGAACTTTCCTAACACAAGCTTCAGATAATTTTGTAAAGTTTTTGTTTAAGTTTTGCTGAAACAGAGATTTGAGCGTTTTGGTGTGTTTTTAGGTTAAAGGATGCTACTCGTCAAGCAGACCGTATGACAAAGACACACAAGAATGCTGCTGACACCTTCATCAGGATCTCAAGTTGTATTTCGCAGATGGGCACTAGTGAATACATGGATATAGATAGATTCCTGAATAAGGTACTGAATGAAGTCAGTCTCCTGACAGTGTGTAATCTCAAGAATGGCCAGAATCTTAATTCTCCTCATGTCTAAGTAATTACTGTCAAGCAGACAGGTGACAAGAATAAAGAAAATCATGAAGTCAAGGATTTGATTTAGTGTGAACTTGACATTAACAGTGGTGAGCAGAATCAACCAACCAATTTTTTCTCATATGATGTAATCTTTTTCAGGTTTCTGAATATTTTGAGAAAGCTCGTAAATTGGAGGGCCGTGTTGCCTCTGACCAAGATCTGAAAACTTCTGACCTACTGAGATATTACGTGAGAGACACGGAGGCTGCAAAGAACTTGTTGTATCGCAGGACGAGATGTTTAGCTGACTATGAAAATGCTAACAAGGCCCTGGACAAGGCAAGGGTAAAGGGCAAAGAAGTCGCAGCAGTAAGTACAATATACATGAACATGTGATTTGTGTTAATACTATTAAAATAATGAGGGATCATGGGGAATTAGTTTTATTGGACTATTTCAAATGATATTTGACGCGAAAGACATTGGGAAGAATACATGTACATGTAATTTAAACATTTTTATGTGGAACAGTTTGCATGGAAAGTTTAAAACTTGCCTTTTGGGTGGTGTATGGCATTTGCAGACTGCAGTCAACTGCAGACTATAATATTTAAGCCTAAATAGCACTCTGATTAGCCTGAGTATCTGTCAGGCTAGCCTGAATAGTGCTCAGATTAGCCTGTTAATGGTTTGCTCTCAGTAATGAAAACAGGAATATGATTTTAGTTAACAAGTCTGTAATCTGCAGTCTGCAAAAGTCACACGCTGTGTTTTGGGAAACCTCACAATACCATAAAGTTCTGAATATAATGACTTTTGTTTCTTTTGGATTTAGAAGCCTTCCTTTTTTCTGTTGCTAGCTCTGAAAGGAGGCAACTTTGGACTTCCCTCTGTCTCAGTAAAAGAAGAAAAAAAAGGGATAAATCTTGTTGAAATAATTTATGTTACAACCAGCGGAGTAATGCATTCCTATTGAAGTGAGGGTGAGGGTGATCAGAAACAAATATCAGATCACTTCAGTTCAGCTTGTTGTATCTGTTATTGCCATGAAAAGTCACGTTTGAGGTCACTACCTTTGGTTAACAATTCAGGCGAAAATTAAGGGGAACATGTCCATGTATGTTGGTATTGAGTATTGAGTTATCCACTGTCTGTAGGTTGTGTGCTTTTGTTAAGTTCTGTTTTCTTTTGTTCACTCCAGGCAGAGACAGCTCAGCAAACAGCTTCTGAAAAATATGAACACATTTCAGAAGTAGCTAAACAAGGTCAGTGAGAAGTGTCATGAGTATGAACAGGGATTTTATTAAGGGCCAGGCACCAGACAAATTCAACAGTTGTGAGCATGATTTTGCCTGACTGGTTTGACCATCTCGCAGAAAGTTTTTCTTACAAAGAAGTTCAGTTCAAAGAGTTTTTGCCTGCCTGTGAAAACCAGTTTCCCTCCTGCTGAAAATGTAAATCATGTAAGCAGAAACCTCCAGTCAAATCACTCCCTAAAGTGGCTGGCAAGAGTCTGGGTGTGTTTGTATGGGAGGGGGAGGGGGTGGAATCTGTTTCAGGCAGAGATTGTAATACCTCACTTAGACATTTGTACACAACAATACAGCACAGTCTCCTTTAAATACAGAGTCGCACTTCAATCAGGGGTCCAGATAAGTTTTAAAAGCATGTTTTGAAGGAATTCCAAATATGGGCCAGTAAATAAATGTTTTGTTGTTGTTGTTGTTGTTGTTGTTGTTGTTGCTTTTGTTGTTTTGTTTTGTGAGCTTCACCAAATGATCAGAAGTTTTCAAGCCACACCATATGTGGAACCTATTCAAGGACCAAAGATGAATGAGAGCAAAGTTTAATTATCCTGGGAGATCAGTTATTTGTTTTTGTTTTGTTTTAAACTCAGAATCTGATTGGCTGCCCAGGGGTTGTCTAATTACTAATCAAGTTACCCATGTAATTATCAGATAGCTAACTTGTCAGTTGCTAGGAATGTAACAGGAGAGTGATTTGTGATCTGTTCTTTAACAAACAGAACTGACAGACTTCAAGACAAGAAGAGTCCAGCAGTTTAGAAAGAGCATGGTGAGTAGCATTGAATTAATAAACTTTGGCTGATGAAGAGAAAAACAGACCTTGTGCGCAAGTAGCAATTCTTGTTTTCTATGTGATCTTTGTTTGACTAATACTTTCTGTTTTTTAGACTGAACGGGCAGAGTTAGAGCTGAAACATGCCAAGGTACTGTTGAATGGATTATTCATTTTGAACGTGTTTCTTTTTAGTTGTTGTATTACTTAGAATAATCCTGTTTGAATGTCTTGCTATAACCAGATTTATGAATTGAAATTTGCCAATGTTTGGCTCTCTGCCTCGAGTATTGTTATCCCTACTAATGGTGGCACTGACTGAACTTGAACTTTTTTCCACCATGCTGGCAATAATGATGATTTGCACTGGGTTATGAGTCAATGATTCCTCTGCATCACTGAACTGCTATGCATTGCCATTTTCTTAGCTGCTGCACAAGATTTTTTTGTGGGGAGGGGGTTGGGGGGCGGGGGAAGAGGATAGCCTGCGTAGCGAGATTGATGTTGCTTGCGAGTGGCTTTTTTCAGCTGCAGAGCAGCGCGGGAAAATTCCACCCATATGAGTACTACCAGAAGTCCCTACGGCTACGGTGCTCTTGCAGGAGCGGATCCAGGGTTTTACGTAGGAGGCGTGCCCCACTAAGGAGTGGCATAACTGACTGTTGAAGTCAACAAATTTTAAAAGCATATACGAAGAGGAAGGCTTCATCTCGGGGGGGGGGGTGCAAAACCCCTGCACCCACCCCCTAAATCTGCCCCTGTCTTGTTAGATAGTGTCGTAAAACACTCTCGCGCAAAATCCCGCGCGTAATCTCGCCAGCTACGTAGGGAATTCTGGGTAGCCCTGGAACTTGCCAGAGTGTACCTGGCCCAAATCACCTTGAGGATGTTGACCGCCGTGCTAAATAGCCTGACCTGAGAACTAGACTGTGTGCTTTTCCTCCCATGGCCCAGGTCTAAATGCTTTAGAAGTTCATTGGCTCCTTTCTGTTGTCTGTTTCAGGCCCACGTGAACCTCCTGAAAACAACATTAGGACAGTTAAAGGAATTGTAGTCAACAGCTGACAGATATTAATTAGGAAATACTCTTCAAACAATTTCGTTTAGTAGTGATAAAAATTGTTCAAAATATAATTAAAACACATAGCGTTATAAAACTGCGACGGTTTACAACGAACGTCAAACATTTGTCCTAAAGCCAAAGATAAATGGACTTTTTAAAAATGTTTTGGTGATCCTCATTGTCTCTCTAATTTTACGTCAATTGATTTTTTAACTGCCATTTCCTAGTGAGCCAACGATTTTGTGGCAGCGGCTGGTTAATATGACGTATTCGTATGACGTCGACCTGACGTAATTTCTTGCAATAAAAGTTCCCTGACTGACTTAAGGAAGCAGTCCAAATTATTCTAATGTTTTAAAGAGTATAGTGGTGAGCGGTGTTAGGGGAAGGTCACGTTAGAGACCATCTGGTCTCGGAACTGGAGAGTTATGCACTTTTGTGCGGCACTTAAAGTTGATTTATTTCAGTAGAATAATACAGAATTACAAATTGTGTTTTATAGAGTTGCGTTTCTGCAAACAATACAGTGTTAGTTAGTGTTGTACTGGTCTCCTCGGTACTATGGTTTCGATCCATTCCCTTCCCTTCCAAGGCTTTGTTGCCCTTTCTGTCCCCCTCCCCTCACGGGCACCATAGATTTCCAGAGGAGGGGAGATGGTAAGAGACTGTGGCCATGGAAATTTTAAATTGACTGCGATTTCGTACATGGTCCTACATGTATCACGTGGGTGAAGGCAATGTCATAGTTTGCCTCAGTGTTATTCGTTGAGCAAGTAATCGACTCCGAGATAGGGTTTCTTGTCAAACCCTTTCGAAGTCCGAATTCCGATTGTAGCGGTACAAAAAGGTAAATCTCTAACCCCATTAAATTTAAAAGCAGTACGAGGGCGAGTTAGTAGTACACATGCCCTGTATTCGCCACAATAAATGCTGCGAATTTGAAACTGTCAACCTCAAAAACACTTTGTATCCCTCACAAGCAGGATTTTTTTGCCCGCGACCAGGCAAGGTGAACCAAACTGTGACTGGCGCCCATCCAAGCGGGCAAGATGGCGCTATCTTGCCCCCTCGGGATTACCCGTTCTTTTATGCCGGAAAATGTTAATGAACGTCGACTGCGTCTCCGTACTAAAACACACCAATAAAAAGAGACTACAAATATCCAGCCCTCTGGACTACACGTTTGATTAATAACCTATTCTGTATTGCAAATCTGATAGTTACCAAGAACAGAGTTCTCCTGTGTCTATTTAGATTCTCGACGCCCTTCCAGACTTTTTGATTCTATAACGAGGGAGGAATTTTAATCGAGTTGAAACAATAGGCGACTGGGCTCACGCTGCCCGTTATCTCGAAAGATGTGAAAACTGCATTGATTTCATCCTTCACTCGCTTGTTGAGACTACAGTAGCACCCCGGACCCGGGGGAGGATACTCCCACAATACCTATACGGGTAGGTGCCGCCCAACGGGGTCGTGATTTTGGGACTCCTGATCTAGAATGGAGACGTTTCCTAGAACGGGGTAAAATATTTCGAACGTACGAAAGCTCGTCAAATTATCAGCAGCCATTTGAAGTTATTCATAGAGAATTTTACGTTTCAGTAAAAGTTTCCAAGACAATTTAATAAGATGGTAAATAAAGAAATTGCTAATCACGGCTTTATCTTCCGTTTGAAATTGAAGCAATCAGGTTGCTGATTTGTGCAGAGGCAGCATTGTCGTATCTAGATATATAGGTCAACTAAAAATAAATAACTTTCAAAACAACGTACGGGCTATTGAAATTTACTAAATCTAGAGAACGGGGTCTTAAAAATTGACCTTTTTCTACAACGGGACATCATTTTGAATGCAAATGCAAAAGGGTTCTAAATTTAGAAACCCGGGCGGCACATACCCACCCAAATCAAACCCAAGTACCCCCCCTTCCTCCCCCCGGCGTAGCACCCCACACAGTAATTTTCTTTTAATATTCAAGAACTCGTACGTTCGGATTAATAATTTTATTGGGTTTCCTCACAATACTTAAAGTAACCATCTGTAGTGTTCTATATTTTGCCCTCAGACGGAAGATCAAACGAACTTAAAAGACAGAGTCGATCCGTGGGGCAATATTTATTCTTTGTAAACCTCTTTTGACCCAGCATGTTGCCGCAACTATTTACAAACCGATCAACATGATCAAGGTATATTAATTTAAAAATTTGAGATCTTTACTTTGTCACGCTTGAAGTACTGTTTGCTAAAGGGACCCTAAAGGGTTATTTTCCAATAAAAGTTTTGAACTAGTGCTATATAGAAAACGCGTATTTTTGATTTTGTCAACTAACAACTTAACTTGTGCGTATTTTCTTTGAAAACTAAAAACGTTTATAACAGAATGCGTGACAATAGGAGCACCAAACTTCAACAATGCTCTTTGTTTGGCCTTTGTTTTTTCAAAAATGTTCATCATAAAATATACTAAAATCTATGACAATTTTGAAGTTCGGTGTAGAGAAATGACGAGTTATTTCTTCCTTTTAATGGGTTGTACCCTCAGTTTCAGTCCCGCTACTTCTTCCAGCGTCGAAGGAACGGGAAATTCACCAGCAAAAGATTTCGGCGAGTACTTTGAGATCACCATTCTCGACTTGTTGAGCCGAAGGTTTGTGTTCAAGTGGTGCGGATCGGACGAGTAACGCAGAGACATCTCGCCGAGAATGCAAAGTCGTGTTTCCATTTTAGAACCTACCACCATGCAGAGATCACTGGAGGGGACGACGACCACGGCGTCTCCGCTTTCTACGTCTAAGCGTGCGATAAAACGCGGCAGTAAGACAACAGATGCTGACAGCGAGCCCAGACTGTCGATGTAGTGAATGCCAGTCCTGCTCTGCGACCAAAGATTTTCTCCTAAACCGTCCAACTTCTTCTCCAAATTTTTGATGGCGACCTCTTGCAGAGAGCTCTCAGATGTACTCCAAACGTCCAAATGACTTGTCAGAATGTAGTTGAGGGAATGGCTGTGGTCGCCCATGATTGCTAGCGTGTACCCGATGCCAGCTCCAGGAATGCTCTTTAGAGGCGTGAATAAGACACCCGCTTTGCTTTTAGGGTCAATTTTCGTGAGCAGATCCTTCGTGGCGTCGACCCAAGAACGTGCCTTGATGACAGGAAAGATTCTGTCGCGGACGCTTGCGAAATCTTCGATTTGTTCGCGATTTACGTTGAGCGTGCTTGATTTTTGAAGCGTTCGTGTCCCTCCGCTAGCGCCTTCGCTCTCGTAGCGAGCAGCACTCGCGCCATTTGTCACCTCCGACTTCTTAACCGTGAATATAAACTTCTCATCGGACGAGCCAGACTTAGAGACTCCAGTTTCTTGCGAAGACACCTTGGTTGTAAACCTCATGCTCGAAACGCGCGTGAAAAATCAAACGAGACTGGTGTTAATCTCAAGGGAAATAAGACAAATCTTGACCTTAGAACAGTGTATAAATAGGTGATAAGAACAAGATACAAGCAAGCAATGTCCTAATTCAGTAAACCATTAATTAATCTAAACAATGCAAGCGAGAAACGATTGGCTTTCGAATGAACTTTTGGACCTCGCCTAGTGTCTGTTATAAATGCCAGAAATAACTAACTATGAAGAGAGAACATTGCTCATATTTCAATTAATTTGATAATACTTGGTAATTGGGTTGATCTGATCACTTCAAAAGATGTTTTACGTTTCCCAAGTTATTAACAGATCGCTTGTAATCTTAACTTGCTCACCACTACAAAAACAGAGCGTGGTTAAAAAAATTTAGCGATGGAACAAAGTTTGGAAAAGATATTTTTATATATGACCTACGCACTCACCCTGAAAGATGTCAACAGGTAACAAATGACATGTCATGAGAGCTTAGCAAACCACTACGGCAACGGCAACAAGAAAACTGCACCAAACAAAAGGTTTAATGAGTAAAACAATAGCTGTGCAAGTACGTTATATATCTTTCTTTGTACATTTCTTTGTACATTTCTTTGTACATTTCTTTGTCGTCCTCTAAAAAGCAACATCGTGAGATGACTAAGTTCTGCGTATTTTGGAGAACGCGAATGACTGCGGCTAATTTTTCGTATTTTCTTTTGGAACTGAACGCTGGCGTTACATAGTTAGCTTGATCAAGTTCTGAGACCAATAGGCGCGGGGTGGCGGTGGTTATTGGTTATGTTCTTTAATTAATAGCAGTGAATGTCCTGACTACAAATGGTTTGCTAGCCTCTTCCAGGCGTTCAGTTAGTTGGTGAGCAGCGCGAAAAACAGCGCGCGAAAAAAAAAAAATCAAAAAAAAGCGGGGCGAGAGGAAGCGCTTTTTTTTTCGCGCGCTGTTTTTCGCGTCGCGCCCCAACTAACTGAACGCCTGGAAAAGGCTAATAATGGTTTGCATAATCGAGGCCCTAACATGCAGTGCACTTTCATTTTGAAGCTATTTTAACTCATTATGAAATGATTAGGTGTAAAACAAACTTTTCTGGTACGAGATTGCTTCTTGGACAAAATTTCGGTGGATGTCTTCTCTTAGGCCCTGTCCCTGTCTGATTTTCTTCCCGGAACTTTTCAATTTCCCGTTTTGAGCACGTCTGCCTCAAAATAAGCCGAACTGATGTTTGACATTGATCGCTTCTTTCGCAGGTCTCTTTTCGACCTTTTCTATAGGTAATGCAATCTCGTTCCAAAGCTTCTCATTTTAAGATGATTTTTGTCGGCTAATAGTTACCAAAAGAAACAGAAGGCTTTGGGGTCGAGTAGGTCTGTGAGGTTTTCAGCTCAGATGGTAGTATCACGAGCGCTTAAGAAGGATTAAAACCCGCGCTATGATTGGCTACTCGAGTGCGGGAGAAGGGACTTTCTCTTCCGCTTGGGATTGCCCGCCATACCCCGCAAGGAAACGGTGTCCCGAATGACATATTATAAATCATTGATCATACAACCTTGCTCGATCAAGATGGCCTCGATCTTAATTTGCGTGTTTACGGTCCTCAGGTGCGTCTCAGTCCATAAACGCGTTGTTTTGGGGGAATATTCCCAAGTTGTCCTTCACGATCACCTTCGACGAATAATTGTTAAGTATTGCTGCTAACTGAAGAAACTTACAAACACAATAGCTTTGAGGCTGATGCGTATATTTCATTGCTCTTTTAGAAGTTACAAACCAGAGAGCCTGTACATTAACTTACAAAACCACATGCTTACAATATACAACGATATCCTCTTAAAGAAATTCAACCTTTGCGTTGAATTAAAAAGGACGTGACTAGAATCACTGTCACACATTTCCAGTATTTCTCTCCAGTTTCCACACAATGGTTTGGCCAGTTCGGTGTGGTTTCGTCACCTTAGCGCTTTTCATGTAACATATCAGACACGAGAGGCAGTGTTTCATCGGGAAATCCAAATACCGAGAAGAGAGTTGAAAATACGACGCGCAGCGGAGTGTTTTTGGCGAAATTCGAGGTGTTTGGATAGCCGATGAAACACTGTGTCGAGTGTTTGATATATTTTCTCAATCGAAACAAAAACTAAGGAGTAAACGGAGAAATAAAATCGTCAAAATCTATGCTAATTAAGACCGGGTATCTAAACCTCCTTCACGGTTGTGAATTTCTCTGTTTTGACTTGATGAATTATTCACAGGTTTGAGAATGTCAATTGACAATCACAGGAAGAAATGGTCGTGATCCTCTTCGTTTTTGGCAGACTCCCGTGATAACAAGTCACCTGCTGGAATTGGTTTTTCGCCTATAGTGAACATACATCCCTATGCAGAACCCCTTCACATAACCTTGTTAGTCTTATTAGTAGGATTAGAAAGTTTGAGACCATTCACGGATGCTTAACCCTTTGAATAGCAAACTTTCGCCAAAAATACCGTTTTTAACCGTTTAGTCAGGTTTTTTAGCTGCCATGACGCTAAATAAGCCTAAGTTTCGTTAAGAAAGCTTTTTTTTACTAAAAGGAGAGATTTTTGGAGGATTAGGTACAAAAGTGAGCAAAATTTCAATGCCGGGCATGCGCATAAGCCAAAATTTGGACTCTTTCTTTTTTTTTGCCATTAACCGTTCTTAATTTTGTTTCAGTGTTTCCCCTTTCCTTTCTGTTTTTCTCGGCCCTTTTACACTGGCTACCTTTTGCATTGTATGTTCTTTCTGGCTGCCGTGAAAAGTTGGATGTTAACTACGGGCGAAGCCTAGAAAATGGACCTTGATCAATCATAGGCGTAGTGGACCATTTTACCACCGTTTTTGCACCAAAACTGATAACGTTGTTTTTCGATTTGCGACGTCGGAATGTCGTCGATCTCTAAACCTGACCATTGTGCGGAAAGGCTCAGCCTAGTACTACTATCTGCTTATCAAGAATATCTGATGACACTTAAATTAATGACGTCACAAGTGGTACAAAGAGCACGACCATTAATTACGCATGCGTGGTTGGTATTCAAAGGGTTAATTGCGAGGTTTTATGGCGACCCCAGAGTAGTGACTGTTAAGAAGATGGAAGCATTTTAAGATTTATACGCGGGATGGTGAAGTGACGCAAAGATTGACGCGAAGACTGACGTCTCTCTACTAAGGCTGGTCACACGAAAGTTCGGTTTCAACGAATTCTCCTCGCCCCGCGAATCACGGTTTCTTCTTGGAGATGCAGGAAAACTTGACTTAGGTATTCGTAGTCTTCCTGCACGACAAGGTTAACTCAACTTCGCATGCCATCTAACCATCGACTTTCAGTTTATTTCTCCTTCACTTGCACTCTCCTCGCCAGTGCTTTTCTCCCGTTTCTTCCGCGGTGACCTGGAGCGAGAGCGTGATCTGCGCGACTTTCGTTTGTCTTTCAGCGATTCTCTCGAGTGCGATCGTGTCTGCTTCGGAGATCTGTCGTCTTTCGTCGACTCGTCGTCGTCTTCAGGGTCGATCTGTTCCTTGTCTGGTTTTTCCACTTTAGGTTTCTTCTCGTCCTTTTTTCCGTCCTTTTCTAAGATCTGAAGAAGCGATCTCGGAATATGTGCTCGCTGGGAAATGGCAAAACAACACACGTTTTAGACCATTATTCTGTTAGATACATACTGGTCTTAAAAAATTACGAAAAGTCCTCTCAATGTATGGGGAAACGATTTTCTTGATCTGTTTACGGCCAAGAACAAATATTTAAAGGGATCTTCGCACATTGATATCTTCTACTACTTGACTGTTTGCATTAAACAATTAGATTATGAGCTCGAGATTTCCATCGCGCGGTGATTGCGCCCTCGTCAACCTCGTCGTATAGAAATCGAGAGCGAATAACCTATTTGTTTTAGTATAAACCCACTAGTCGTTCAAAACTTTATCTAAATCCTTTTCACAGACCCTTCAAAAACGCAAAGAAGCGGCCACCAGCGCACACTGCTACGCTACTGACCAACTACAACAGAATAGACAGTGAGTAGCGTAGCCAATCAGAGAACGCCGGTAGATTTCTACTAAAGTATAATAAGCGCGTCCTCCAAAACAGGCCCACGTGGGAACGCAAATAAATTCATGGAGCTTACCTGGTGAGGAGTGAACGACTGAACATGCGCAACCAGGTTCTCTTTGAGTTCTGGACATATCTGAATAATTATAAACATAATTAACATAATTACCATAATTGTGGAAGCAGGTCTCCAGGCTGTTTTGGCAAAACAACAAGAAAAGTCATTTAAATAAGCCGTTTATTCCGTCGTCATAGACCCTTTTCATAAATGGCTGTCAATTTAAAGTTCTTTTGTTTGTATTTAAATTAGCCTCACTAACTCGTTTGGGAGTAAAATTCTTTTGAATTATCAACTCAAAAACGAGGTTAGTCAGGCTAATTTTAATACTTACAAAAGAATTTATAATTGGCAGCCATTTATGAAGAGTCTATAGCTTAGTTAAAATTAACTCAACGGAGCACTCAACTTGAGGAGAGGACGAAAACTTACTTTGTGTTTTCGGGTGGAGTTTCTTTCGATATGAATACATTAGCGATGATAATTGAAAGGAATATTGTCTTGATGTATCAACAACTGAATTCTTGTAACTGACATTAAAAGAAATGTCTGACCGAGGGCAGGAAGAATTCATATCACGAACTTTAGGTGGGAGTTTTTCTCATCGATGTGGTTACCTCAAACACGCTTTCCAGCTGTCGAGAAGGAAGTTGCAGAAGAACCGAGAAGGACTGGGGCTTGGTCATCTATAAAGCGAAACAAGGAATGAAATGAAATGATATATAATTGCATCCCAAGTATGTGATCGGGGGGATGAGGGTTTTAGTTGCTCGTACAATTCTTTACTATTAACAGGGGCCGCTGATTGTAGGTAAAACACGATAAAATACACTAGAAAAGAACAAAACAAAGACAGAGGTTTTGTAAACGGAGACTGCATCTCCTCAAAAGAGAATACAGTCTGTACGGTTGGATAAAGGAAATGGTAGGTAAAGTCTGCATACGAGCCAAGGGGCCCATTGGGCCGGAGCTTATCCCGGTTTTTGAACCATGAAACAACTAGGAGTATTTCTATTCCCCCCTGGATGGGATTCCAGTCCATCGCGGGGTTACCTCCAGCATTAAGTTCGCCGGTTCCCATTTATACACCTGGGTGAAGAGAGGTACTGTGAGAGTTAAGTGTCTTGCCCAAGAACAGAACACAATGTCCCCGGCCAGGGCTCGAACCCTCAGCGCTCTATCCGGAGACGAGCGCACTAACCATGAGGCCACCGCGCCTTCAGAAAGGAAATCGTGTTACACGTAATTGAATGGAATAATTCTGCGACCCGAATGTTACCTGACAACACTTGACAAATCCCTGCCAAACTTTGGGCTGTTTCCAGACCTGAAAGACAAACAGAAAAACAGTCAATCAAGGCCACCAAGTCTTGCTATGATAATTCAGTTCACTTCGTGTACAGAATTTACTCACCTGCTTGGTGATCAATTTGGCAAGTATGTTCATGACAAAGCCAACCAGTCGAGGACATATGCTTAGAGACTGGATCACCTGCCGAGTAAAATGAAACGCGATATAATTTCTCTTCTGAAGTGTTCTACATCTCTCCTCCGCAGAGTTCGAAACGTTCGCTATAGAAAGCCGCTGTGCCAGGTGAGTGCAGGCGCAAAGTCGAACCCTGCGCCTGCACTCACCAAAAAAAAAAACCCTTTGAGCCTCTGCGGAGGATAGAGGTGTTCTAATGAGAGCAGAGGTGAAAATTACCGTTCTCATGAACAGGGTAGGGAGAGGATTCATTTCCATCAGCTGATGAAGAACCACTGCTAACACCTCCTGAGTGTAAATGGTCTTCTCTGCGAAACACAGGCTGCTGGCTGAGTATGGGAAAAAGGGAAAACAGAAAATGATTAGCACAAAACAGTCTCCTGGCTGGCACGAATGATAGTCTATGTATGTATCCACACCATGTCCGTGTCATTAGTTCAGTAAAGCCATCTCCAAGTTACCTTGTGCCTCTGTGTTAAAACGAGTCTTCGTGCGAAACCATTCACATGAAAATGTGTTCCGCCTACAGGTTCATTTTCATGCAAATCAAACTCATTTTCATATGAAAGGTTTTGCACGAAAACCCATTTTGAAACCGAGGCACAAGATAAATGGAATATCAGGGCCGAATCTTGTAACACGCAAGAGGAACGTATTGTGGAACAGTACACTGGAGCCCAGATCACTCACGGCCAAGAGGAAAGAGACCTCGTGATCACTTTTCGACGTCAAACAGAGTAAGATTTCGGTCCAAGATGAGTGGAGCAGCAGAATGTATTCTTGGTTGCTTGCTTACCATTGCATTTACCACATTACAAATCGTATTCACGTCTCTCGGTGGTTCCGAGCGGCAGAGCATGCAGTCCGTATACCTTTTAAAACTGCAATCAAGTTCAAGTTCCTATAAGATACGGATACTCTTGTTATTCACGCTTGGGTCATGTATCCATGGAAAAACGAGGATCTAATCATAGCGTGCGGACAGGAAAAGCGAGGTAAATAAGATGTTTATTGCATATCTCGCTACAAAGAAAAGACAACTTCTAAAGTCAAGCGCGCGGGAAGACGGCCGTACAACAGCCAGCAAAATAGACCAATCGCAGCAAGTGTACCAATGGACACAGAGACTTAGCTTACCTTTCATAACAGACTTCATGTCACTCTTAGCCTCGATTTGATGAAGAGCGACCAGGAGTTCAGACGGACTGAGGGGACTGGTGGCTGATACCTTCGAGTCACCTGAGGAAGGAAGAAAATAGAAAATTAGCTTCCCGTTACTGAGAACTTAAAGCTGCTCAAGGGGGTTTTCTTCACAGGAAATTAATAGGGAGCTTTCGCAAACCACAACGGCGACGCCGACTTTAACGTCACCAAACAAAAGGTTTAATGAGCAGAACAATGTTTTCGCATGTGCGTTTTGAATCTTGGTACATCTCATATCCTTCCTCTGCAAAACAGGAACGTGAAATGACCAAGTCCTACGTATTTTGGAGAACGCGATTGAACCGCAGTGGCTAATGTTAATTATTATATGGCTTTGGCTTGTGGCCGATATAACGCGCGCTCTGATTGGTTAATTGTCACTGAATTGTAGGGCATTATTCTCCCGTAATGCCCACGGGCCGATTACGGATTATGCAAATTAGGAAGAGCCCGGTTCTGAAAATTCAAGCGCATTGAAGCGATGAAAGCCGATTAAAATCAGTACGAGAATAGCAGTAGCTAAAAGTTTAGAGATATTTCTTTAATAAAATTTATATAGATGACTCACCAGTCGGTAACCTTGGCGGACACTAGTGAAAAACAATCAAAGTTTGCCTAGTCTTAAGTAAAGCTAAAATCGCTAAGTAAAAAACACCATCGGCAGATCTGCCATACATCCTGAGCAGAACACCACAAAGAAACTTATAAGTTATCATCTTAGTCACAGCAATTACCGAAGTATTGAACTCCGTCAAAGTTCTCGTCAAATAGATTCCCTCGCTTTGACACAAGCAAGTGTAAATCAGCTTCCAGGATCATCAGATGTAAACAATCGGGTGGTTTCTGTCGGTAGCAGTGTTTCTGATAACTGCAGACGTTCACAAGGCTTGAAATGTTCATCCATAAATCCCAGAATGAAGAAGGCGAAGATATGTTGTCGAAAGCGAATGCGAAGATCGAGTTAAGCTTATTTTGAGCAGTGCATTCTGAAGCATTAGTATCTTCTTTCACCGAAAGACGGTTGGTTTGGACAATTTTGAAGCACTTGCTGTCTTTTCTATATGCGTTGACGTTTCGCCCCAAAAGTCGGAAAAACTTCTCCATCAACTTGTGGTACCACGATACTAAAATACGTTTTTGAGGCTGTGACAGTGACTTTTCCGTAAAGAAATGAGTGTTTTTAACGGAATACGTAATACAGTGGTGAAATTCACTGACTATGTAGTTTTGCCCTAGGTTTGAGACGATGAATGAATCGGTAGACGCGCGCATCGCCGGATGTAAATTGACGACTTCCGCTCGAATGATTTTTCTCTTTATTGATATGATGAGCCATATAATAAACAACTTAATAACCTCGACCGTTCGGTCGTTACGGGAAAATCTCAAACCTCGGCCTACTGTATTGACCTCGCTATCGCTCGGTCAATACGGCAAGGCCTCAGTTTGAGATTTTCCCGTAACGACCTCACTCTCGGTTATTAAGTAGTTAGTATCTTCCTTTGGAATTGGATGCTGCCATCACATATTTAGCCTGAGCAAGTTTTTAGACCGATAGGCGTCCTGAGCAGATCTACGCAGTTGCGACATTCGAAGGAAAAATATAATTCCATTTTTTTATAAGGCGTCGTCATTTGTAAAGCTCCCTAATATTGCACGACGAACGGAAAAAAACGTCAAGTCAGGATGAGAGCAAGGCCTACAGAAGTGTCACTTTCAGTTTCGAGAAATACTCAGAAGACAAGAACAATTTTCATTTCTTATTCAATCAAGGTATTGTCCCAGCAACAAGGTATTGAACAACATAAGTTACCAGTCGTAACGAGTTTGTGAAGATAATGTATCGAGCGTTCGGCCTTTGTTGGGGCAAGGCATGTGGAAGTACTCTTTAAGCAATGACCGCGGCGACTCCGAGGACAACGCAATTGTCTTGACTTGTTCAGCACGCCTACTGGTCCCAGAACTTGCTCAAGCTAAATATGTATCGCCAGTGTTCAGTTCCAAATGAAAATATGAACTTAGTCATTTCACGTTGTTGTTTGCAGAGGACGGCAAAGAAATGTACAAAGATTTATGACGCACGTGCACAGCCATTGTTTTGCACATTAATAAGCCTTTTGTTTGTTGGCATTCTCGTTGCCGTCGTGGTTTCCTTAAGGTCCCTAATTCACGTTGCAAACCAGCTTGTTCGATAATAACCACAGGCTCAAGAAACCTTCGGAAACCGCATTCCGAGCTATGAAGCGACAAACATTTACCACAGTGCAAATGATAAGCAATACACTTACTATGAAAGCATCCCAGCAGTCTATTAAACACTTCCTTGACCACACTGGGTGACTGCTTGATCAGCTTAGGCAGTACAGCGATGATTTCCTGTTTCTTCAGACCAGTGAGTACAGGGATCAAGAACCGTACGTCTGATACACGCTTGTGGTAGAGCTCCTTGACTCGCTTAACCAGCTCTGCTGTGGGTACCGCTGGAAACAGAAAAGAAAAGAGCCTGTATAAACATTTAGGAAATCGCCCGAAGAAAATATGCGCGCTGACTGATTGGTTCTCTGTGTTTCTATCGACTGATAGAGTTTGGGAGGGTTCAAGAAAGCTGTGGAAACACTCGCCTTTCGGCATTTCTCGTTCTCCCAAACTTCCACTCCTGTTTCTATTTAAACAATAGAGTGCTTTTGTCGAGGAACTATCGGCTGTTAGTTGCCCCGCGGAAATTTGATGTTCTTAAAACAAATATGCTAGTTTTAAGAACATCAAATTTCCAAGGGGCAACTATCAGACCGATAGTTCCGAGCTATAAACACTCTATTGTCTTTATTGTTCACCACTGAATTTTCTTCCGCGAGCCAGTTCAAAAATCATATTGAATTACTTTCAACTTTTTTAGATGAAAGCCGTGAAAGCCAAATGTAAAATTTAAAACGGAAAATAAACAAAACCCACTTAACACAATTTCATTTGTTAAGTTTTTTTTATAAGCTCGCTTGTTTACAGAAAATTTTTCACGGACGAGTACTATCCATCCGGGTATTTTCCTCGTACGGGCACTATGGGCTGATAGTGTCTCTCCGCGGATGAACACTATCGCGTCACGTGATCAATTTAAACAAATAAGAATCGGAGAAAATTTAGTGGTGAACTATAAATACCTCTTACTAACCGAGTTCGAGGTCCGTATTGTAAGTTACGGATCGAGTTTTTTCCTCTTCGATTTATGGCACAAGCGCGAAGCGCGCGGGCCATAAATCGAATGAGAAAAAAAAGAGGATCCGTAACTTACAGTACGGACCGAGAAGACGAGGTTAGTAAGATATTTATTATATCTCTACTGTGTGCCTGACGGGTTCGGAAACGATTTCTATTCACGCGGACTCGGAAAGGCTTCAAATTTCTGACGCACCTCAAAAGCAAAACGAGTCAGTTTGAAATTGTGTCTAAGTCTTTAGCAAGCTTTATTACACAAGTTAGAGTATAAGAAAGTTTTAAACTTCCACTTGCTATGAAAGTCAAGAATACTTGGCGATAAATCACGAAACAGTTTGGCAACAAAACCAACTTTAAATTTTTGGCGGGCCGTGCAGGAGAAGTATGGCCCGCTAAATTGACCAATCACAGCGCGCGTACTCGAGATTTCTAACGCGTGTGCGCCCTCGTCAACTATCGCGCATAGAAATCAAGAGCGAATAATTTAATTGTTTTAGTATAAGTCTACTACTCGTTCAAAACTTTATGTAAATCCTCTCCACAGACACTTCGAAAACGCCAAGAAGCGGCCGTCATTTTGTTAACAAGGGTACACTGCTACGCTGCTCACTATCTATCACAGAATAGATAGTGAGTAGCCAATCAGAGAACGGCATTCGCGATAGAGCGCTAGTAGATTTATACTCGATAGACACACGGTACATGTTTTCTATTTCTTAAATGTCTCTCAATGGCGAGTTTGATTCACCAGCCCCATACAGGTACTGTTCCTAAAGCGTTCACTTCATAAACTGAGAAAGCACTGCTTGTATTTCCGTATTATGTTTGCAATTGTAAGATATCGGACCTAAAAAATACAGCACAGTACCTTTGTCAGTGATAATGTTAAGAATCCTAGCTATAAGTGTTTCAGCGCCTGTAGGACAGTTCTCTACCAACTGCAAGAGCTCAGGTGACGCCATACCGATTGCACGAACCTGAGACAAAATAGAGAAGCAGAACTGTAGGTCCGCAGCGCGTGTAAATGAAAATGAGAGAATAAGAAGTAACACTGGCCTTAAGATAAACCGAATATCGTTTTAATGAACAAGGTATCGGCTCTTAAAGAAACAATGGGATTATTCTCAGTCAAAACTGTTACAACTTTGAGTAACACTCTACTTAAGTAGTGAGCGAAATTGTCGGATTTGGGTTAGAAAAAGGCAACCGCAATTGCCAAGTGCTGTCCCATTTTGACCTTATTGAATGAAAAATCTTAGGCCTGCTATTAGCTACTTAAAAATTGGCAGTATACTTACAGGGTGTTCAAGATGTCTAAGAATGATTCTTTTTATGACCTGCGAGGAAGCTGTGTACACTTTAGCCAATCTGGGGAGAACAGAGGACAAGCACAGAGAGGAGTTAGTGAACTGTATATTAAGTCACACACCAAACAGTTATGCTACTCTAGAACTGCGAATGTTTTGGTCAGAGGGAGTACTGAGACTAGGCTACCATAGATATATTAAGAGGGCTTACTCGACGGCCGTCATGGTGGTGCATAGATGGTGAAAACCAGTATGGCGACAGTAAACAAAGTCTTTCACTTACCGAAAAGCTATTTTCCCAGTACTTAACTCCCCATGAACATCGTTCTGGCTTTCAAATTTAACCAGCTTGTTCTATTTTATCTGTCCTACAAAGGCTAATATTTGGTGGTTGTCGAGAATGAAGACAGTGTTATCACTAACAACCATTTTATGAACACTTGTATAGTTATCACAATTGCGCTGTTAATGCAAGTACAAAGGAGGAAGGATGAGGACTTTTGGTGATAAACTTACTCGTGAAATAGTTTATGATTTTGTGGAAGCAGTGCAAGATATAAATAAAGACAAAGTTTAATCGTGTCATCTGTCCACTCGCCAGGAGCCACTTCTGTAAACAAAAGAGAAAATAATGATAATTGAGAATGTGATAACCGTTTGCGACCTTCCAGTTAACAACTCCCAAATAATAGAGACGTTCCCAGCGTTAAAACATAAACTTTCACGAGTCAATACCGTTATGCAACCATCAGTAGAAATGTAAAAGAACTCCGGCGTGGCTGACACCATCAAAGAGTCATCCCCATAAAATAAGGATAACGGTGAACACCCACACAACTTGCTCTACCTGCGACACACTGGTATTCAAATGTAGGGAGATTATGATAGACAATAAGCATCTAATGTGCGTTTGTTGCGAGCTGTACCTATATCAGGGTCCAGTCCCTCTGGGGCAGGCGGGTGGTCAGCTAACAACTGTTGTAAAGAACTCAACGCGTATTTCTGAAATTCAGAACCAACCAAGGAAAATTTAATAACAAATAAACTAACAATCTAAAACGACAGGCACCAGAACTGCCAGACATGTCATTATCGTTCCTGCGGACTCTGTTGCACGCGCCAGAGACTCTGCTGTACTTCATTTTTCTAACTCTCTCCACGGCTTTTGCAAATGTAATGAAACATTGTCTCTCGTGTTTGATTTATCACATGAAGCGACGCCGATGTTTTGTGTAAAAAATTCTGAAGAAAAGAGGATTGCTATAAACAAACAACTCTGTCAGACCAGAAATATCTTTTACCTCAATGGATTCCGCTAGTTCCGGCCGCGTGTGAAGTTTCTTAGCCGAGTGTATGGCTTGTACCCGCACCTGTTCTTTCTCGTTTGTGGTCAGCTCCAGAAGAGTTTGTAGCAATTGTTGCTGGGTTGCTGGTCGTTTTAAGATTAGTTCCCTTAGGGTAGAAAATCCAACTAGAAGACGCTCCTGCAAATAATAAACCCAGGGTTGTAAAGGTCATAAGGTAGGCAAAGCCAAGTGGCCCATCAGGCCGGAGCTTATCTCTTTTCTATAGAAAGAAGCGAATAGCAATATTTCTACTCTTCCCTGGATGGGATGCTAGTCCGTCGCAGGGTTACCCCCAGCATTAAATTCGCCGGTTCCCATTTACGCACCTGGGTGGAGAGAGGAACTGTGAGAGTAAAGTGTCTTACCCAAGAACACAACGGAATGTCCCCGGGCGAGGACCGCTCGATCCGGAGACGAGCGCACTAACCACGAGGCCACCGCGCCTCCTAATAAACTGGCCATTAATTAGGAAACAACATATTAGTTTGTATATCTTGAAAACGTTAACCGTAGCTTTCTAAGTTTGTCGTTTGATTACGCATCGATCAGCTCTCTTGACTTCACAACTCACCAAATCTTCGCAGTACATTCTGACAGCCATGACAGCCCCGTCTGTTAGTGACGGTATGTCCAGCAGAATACGAGAAAACAACCTGAAACAGAAGACAAACAACGACAGGAAGCTTTACTTAAATCCAGGAATACACCATTATAGCAATATACCAGTAAAACTTCAAGTATTCGTTATAACAACTAGTACTACATTTACATCTAACAGCTTTCATTTGAATGGCCACAGACTTAGCTTTTAGAGTGGTTTTCACTCGAGTGTCGAAAATTAATTGGTTTTGTATTGCTACGCTACACGATTGGTTCAAAAAAACCGCGCCACTTTTTCATCCAATCAGACGCAAACAAAAACCAATCGTGACTCGCTTACACACGTTTTCCCGCGTTTCTACTTAGCTACGTGTATCTGCTTTGAGTTTTGATTGGTTCATTGGGTTGTCTGTGTCTTTTGTGATTGGCTAGAGTGATTACTTTGGTTTCGGTTTTACGACACTCAATTGAAAACTGCGTTATTCACAGGCGTTAATTAAAGGTTAGAACCACCTTATGCAGCATAATGAAGAGTACCACATGAAAATACTACTCCATAGTTTTCATTTGAATAAGACATTGTGTGACTGAGAGTGGAAGTATCAAGACAAGACCCTTACTTGTCTTTGGGGTCCAGCTTGGCGTACAATCCGTCCATCAGATGGAGAATACAATCGCTGTATGATTGTCGTAACTCGCTATCTTCTCCCGGCATTTCAGTGCCTTCCGATGCTCCGTATTCTTGATACAGCCATGACATTAACAGTTCGTAACGAGGCCTGATATCTTCTAGAATAAACTCTTGAAGAACTGCAGTGGCATAGAACAAAGAAACACGTAAGTTAACGATCAACCGGTAGCAAGCAATGGTAAGAGGGGAAGGAGGTTTGGAAAGAGCTTCCAGGCTTCCAGGGAGCAAAAGAAACGCAAGAAACTTTTGTGGAGAGGAAGAAGAAGATTGCCTACCCATTTTTAAGTCGCCACCGAGTTGAGTAACAAGTCCAACAATGAGGCTGATATGTTCCTGAAGGAAAACAAAATACAATATGAAAATCAATTTAACAAACAGTATACGCTAGATTATCAAAGTTATTCATGTAACATATAAAGTGACTTGAAAATGTTAAATCTGCAGCCTGGAGAATTCCCTTTAATTTTAAATTATAAATTATAATATTGAGAGAGGAAGCCTCATCAGGCCTAGCTGGTTTTTATGCAAGTTCTTTATCCTGGTGTCCAAGACTGTTAAATAAATTACAAAAGGTTTGATGAGGTAAACTGTAATACATCAAAGCTCAAGGATTCAAGAACAAAGAAACTTCTCGCATGGGTTTTACGTCTGAGTGAATGGTAAAGTGGCGCGAGATTTTTTGAAGCAATCGTGCGGCGTAATAATGCAAAATCAATTACTTTTCGACGCTCAAGTGAAAACCACTAATTGATGAACATCATAAATCCCAGCCATACCTGGCTTACTCCACTCCTGGCTGCACTATCTGCAAAGAAATGAGCAAAAGGCAGTGTTAATCAAATTGCTTCGCATGCAATCCTCCGAAAGAAAAACGATGGCGGCTGATACATTTAGCGATACTTCTTAGCGCTGGAAAACTTTAACATCGCTCTTAAAAACGTACAGAAAAGTTCTCACATTTTCAAACCTAGCATACACTATGTCGTTAACACAGGGACAAATAATGCAAATATACGGTTTTCCTTGTACTCTATGGCCTGTGCGAGGTTCGCGTGGTATTGTGGTAAAATGTACAATCGCCATCTTCTTTCCTTCAGCGGATTCATTTGTTTAGCAACGTCTGTTTTCCGTTACCATGCTACCTTCAATAACTCAACTCTGTCCTCGCGCAACCCACAGTTTTCCACTTCGCTTCAAAGAAGGTCTAATGCCCTAACTGTCAACTTTCCAAATTCCCCTTAATTTATTATTACCAACTTCAGTTGGCAATCACTTATTAATTGTTTCGCTTGACGTCGACGCATAGCAGCTAATGTAATGGGCTCTAGCTGTGGTTTCCCAAAGTTGACAGACATATAGCAAACTGTGTGTTGTACCCAAAAAGGAGGCTGGATTTAGCCAAGCGTTATTTGATACATAAAAACTCAAGCAAAAGAATATGTGGATTCAAAAACTTCAGGCTAAAATTCGGATATAAAATCCCAAGAAATGGATGAAAAATAAGTCAGAAAGCACAGGCTTAGACCTGAATATGCTTTAGAAGTTCATAATCAATATGTACATCGTCAATCTAACTTCTGCAAAGACATCTCCAGAATATGTCAACGCCAAAGAAAGGAGCGTAAACTTCCAGTTGACGTCGTGCTAAGCGCTTTAAGGAAGCTTTACACAAGGCAGTTGACTCACTTTCAGCAGCAAGAATTCTGTTGACTGCGCCTGTCAACATTCTTTGTCTCTCCTCTGGATTTAGAATCCTGGTCACATCAGCTAACTTGAACGGCTTGATTTTTCGCATGCGCTGTAAATGCAAGAGGGTAAGGAATAACAACAGTGAATGAATAAATAAAAACAAATAAATTACAATATTTAGAGAGGAAGCCACATCAACCTTAGCTTATTTCCATGCGGGTCCTCGGTCCCGGTCGAATTGAAACAGTGACGAAAAATTACTGTTGATCAGTCCGTCCGTCCGTCCCTCCATTCATCCGACGGTTAGTTCGTTTGTTGGTTCGTTCATTCGTACAGTGGTCCGTCCGTCCGACTGTTCCTTCGTCCATTCCTTCGTCTATCCGTCCGTCCGTACGTTCAATAGTTTGCCCTAGATCGCATTCTTCGTAAAATGCGGAGAAACTTGAAGCTAAAACTTATACTATTCAACACAGCTGAATATGTCATCCTGCTGAAACGGCAAGAGGGCTTAATTGCGATAGGGGAGGTTCTTGAGCTTTGTAGTACCTACCAGCAGAGGAACAGTAGGTTCTTTGGGAACAAATGGTGTCTGCGGAAGCGAAAAGAAGTATTAGTACTGAGGTTTCAAAAATCACACGAACGCAAAGTTATCACAGACGCAATAAACTTGAAGGAGGAAGACATCTTTTAAACCTTTGTTTGATTGAATTAGGAATCGAAGGGCAAACGAACATATTCCTGAGCAAGAATATGACCGAGGATAGGTCAACACAGCAGGACATTTTCTTAGTTTTATTTTTTAGGACTTCGATTACACTCTTACATCGCTGGTTGGTTAGGTACATGGAGCAATTCAGCTAAACCAATCAAAATCAGGAAAAACTCAAAAGTGTAATGATAACGAAATGATGACCTCAAAATATGTCGCTTGTACTCTGGATTTTTCGGCCTTTTTTCGGAAATGGGCGGAAAACGTCGGCAACGATTATATGACCTTCACATAATCTTTGAAAAATCTTGGGAAAAAGGTCAGGCTCTAGCAGAGAATCGTCAAAAATCTTCTGTGATCATCCCCACGTGAAGGCACTGCACCGCAAAACTCATATACCTTCATTTTATTACAAAACGACTGCCTTAAGTAAACATAACCTAAAGCAGACACAAGTCACCTTGAGTTTGTGAGAACTCAACCTGTCAGGCAATCAAACTCTCATAGAAACGTCTGACTGCTTCACTCCTGGGGGGAGGTGGGAGGGGGGGTGCTCGTCGGAAATTTTGAAAAGATCCCCTAAGAGGTATCAAGATCCGGTTATGTGGGCGTGGCTTGAAATATTTTCCACCGCTAAGTGGTACCAGTTCTAGAACAACACATTCGGCAAATGTGCACTCTTTAACTGATGAGTTGTTAATTCACGATGTAAATGAGACAAAATTAAAAATCAGTTTATTGTCATATCTCTGCTGTCATATTTTTTTTGGCTTAATGCCCTAAAACACACCGAAAAAGCTCCCGCTGTGGACGTTTTGAGTCCGAACACCTAGGAGGTACCGAAACCGCTTTTTTCTCACCCTTGAAGTGTACAACAAGTACCCCTGTCCTTTTTTATGAGAGTCCCCCCCTCCCACGGGCTTCACTATTTGAGCTCGTCCGAGTATTGAACAAGAAACACGTATTCACTGATACCTTCTTTATATCCATTGGTCTCTTCTCTTTAGTGACATCAAAATGTCCACCTGTTTGGGGAAAAAATATCACGGTCGAAGTTATATTCTACCACAGAGGAAATGAGTCGCAATTTGAAGCGTAAATTACTTTCCATAATGGCTGATATTATAGTCACTTTTATACCTGTACCGTTCATTTAGCTTAGCTCTGAGTTTAAAATAAATTACAATATTTAGAGACAAAGCCACATCAACCTTAGCTGGTTTTCATGCGGGTCCCGTATCCTGGTCGAACTGGAATTTGGAGACGTTGGTTTTTGTGGAGGGAGGAAAACCGGAGAACCCAGAGTAAAACCCTCGGAGCAAGGCGAGAACCAACAACAAACTCAACCCACATATCGAACCCAAGCCACATTGGTGGAAGGCGAGCGCTCTTACCACTGCACCATGCTATTCTGCTCCTGACTGAGTTGTTCAAGACAGTTTGTTAAGTTATCAATAACCATTTCTCACAATATTCTTGACAGCGTCATAAATTTTGGTCATTGTCAAACTGTTACTGAACAGGAACAGAGAACAGCCCTTTCAAAGGACGCTTATCAAAACCACCTCCGTTTACCCTCAATTCCTGATTAGCGTTTATCTGATATTAATAAAATAATAATAATAAAGCACGACACAAGTGCAACACAAAACCAAAAAGAACGGGACCAATGTTTTACCCAACATCCTCTTCAGAGCTGAATCCTCTTCAGGTTTAGGTGCACCATACATATACTGCAAAGCAAAATCACAGTAATACATGGATATCAAGTGAATAACGGGTAAAAATGGAATAATAATATCGGGTATCTAATTTCTAGCTAACCACAGAATCTTACTATCTTTATTGATATCAAGCACCATGCTTGGCTCGATTTCCGCCGCTCTCTCGAGTCTGGTCTAGGAGCGGAGGACAACAGCTGGTTAACACAAATCGTGCTAATTTTGTGGACATTCTTCAGTGATAGAGGCCTTCTGGAAGGCTTATTATGTTTTCTGTTTGAAGAAAGTTCCAGCATTGCTACCTTGTTAACTTGACCACGTGGAGATTGTTCACGAATTTGGCCCTTCTAGTGTAAATAAGTGGCACTCTTGTTGTCCCTTTTTGGGTTTGCTACATTGCAGGTTTTGAAAAAACTCCATTGTAGTTGAAATTTACAAATGTTTTAGTAGGGTGCTCCCATTCCTTTCATTTCCCAGACAAGCGATGTTGATGCAACCATCACTCGTCCTGATCGCCGCTCTAGGCCAACCTGACTACAGTGACGAGGTCTGTTTGTCTTTAAAGTGCAAGTTTATCAGATTGAATGCTTTAGTATAAATCTACTAGCGTTCTGTGGCAAATGACGCTGTCTCACTGGCTTCGCTACTCACTATCTATTCTTTTGTAGATAGTGAGTGGCCTAGCATTGTGAGGTTGTTAACAAAATGACGGCCGCTTCTTTCCGTTTTAGAAGTGCCTGTGAAGAGGATTTAGATACAGTATTGAACGACTAGAAGATTTGTACTAAAGCAATTAAATGATTATTCGCTTGCTATTACCATGCGTGATAGAAATCTCGAGCTCATAATCTAATTGTTAAACAGCACGACTCACCATAGGGTCCTCTTCAATGCCAGGTATATTGTTTCCCCAAGCACCAGCTCCACCAATCACAGGGATTGACATGCTTTCTGCCTCTTTCATTCTTGGGTCGTTCTGAGCCTGTTTCAACATAGAAAAATATGCTCTGAATTATTACTGTAGTCTTAAGAACGATAATTCAAGAAACCTTAATGCCTAGCATGCGGAAAAAGTCATTTCTCTGGTTACTACACACCAAGCAGGTAACTTTCTTTCCCTGATTAAGCACTTCTTTCTAATACATGTAAGCACCAAATGACAAGAAGTGGATAATTAGGCAACAAGAAACAGTTATTTACGACCATAGTTAACTCCGTTCCGAATGGGGTCACCACCTTATCGTGGTGGAGCGGTTTGTGTGTCTCAATGACCCCTAGAGCTATGTCGGCTGGAGTCTTGTACTCCTGGTAGGGCCACCCATGCCGAACAGGTCGAAGGGTAGAGACCAGACAAAGAGTGACCCCCTGGTCCTCCAGGTTGGGGGTTGGGCGTAGGGTTAACAACCCTACCCCATAAAAATACAATTTGTTACAGAAATTGGAAACGTGGACAACGATACAACACTAGCTGGGGGTGTCACTGCTGGAGCTGCAATGACGCTCTTGGGTCAAAGCCAGCGGGAAGCCCAAAGGCCGATGGGCCCCATGGTAGCCCCCAAGCGACAGACGACCATCGGTTGCTGGAATGTGAGGACCATGGCAGAAGCAACACGGGCAAGGCAGGTAGCCAAGGAGATGTTGGACTATGGAATTGAAGTGCTAGGGATAAGTGAGGCCAGATGGAAAGGGATGGGATCAGTAACACTACAGAGTGGTGAGACAGTGGTATACTCAGGAGATGACGAGGTGCACCAGGGAGGAGTAGCCATCATGATGAGTGCGAGAGCAAAGAGAGCCTTGATGGAATGGACGCCGATTAGCAAAAGAATCATCACAGCACGATTCTACTCAAAATACAAAAACCTGACAGTGATACAAGCATATGCACCAACAAATGATGCGGTGGACGAGGAAAGACGAATTTTACAATCAGCTGCAAGACACTGTTTCAATCTGCGACAGACATGATATGATTGTGGTGATGGGCAATATAAATGCCAAAGTGGGAAACAACAACACTAACAGGGAGGAGGTTATGGGAAAGTTTGGCATTGGAGTCATGAATGACAATGGGGAGAGGTTATGCGACTTTGGTAGTGCAAACGGATTAGTCATCACTGGAACGATATTCCCACACAAAGAGATCCATAAGTTGACCTGGAGGTCACCAGATAGGAGGACGCTAAACCAGATTTACCATGTCCTAGTAAATGGACGCATGAGAACATCAATCCTTGACACGAGAGTTATGAGAGGAGCAGACGTATACAGTGACCACTACAGCAGCAGAAAAGGCCGCTGAGAATGGTAGAAATAAGGAACTGTACAGCATGACCAAGACAATAGCCGGGGAACGGAGGAGACAAGAAGTAGGCGTGAAAGACAAACAGGGAGTGCTTAAGACAGAAATGCAAGAGAGGCTGCAGAGATGGGTAGAGCACTTTAGTGAAATATTAAACAGAGATGACCCAGTGAATCCTGTGGAAGAGGATGAGATAGAAGAACCGGAAGAGATCGGGGAAATAGATTTCGGAAGATGGCGATTACAAGAGGTTAAGGACCCACTAAAGGGGACAAAGCTAGGGAAAGTGCCTGGAGTAGATGAAGTGGGCCCAGAGCTATTGAGGGCGGGCATGGAAGACACTGCACATAGGTTGACTAGATGCTATAACCGGCTTTGGGAGACTGAGAGGTGGCCGGAAATGTGGAAGAAGGGACTGATTGTCAAGATATTTAAGAAAGGTGATTTGCGGGATTGTAACAACTGGAGAGGAGTGACTTTACTACCCGTAATTAGTAAGATATTCTGTAGGATGCTGCTAGAGAGGATCAAGAGAGGTGTAGACAAGCTTCGAAAGGAGCGGGCTGGGTTTAGATCAAAGAGAAGTACAACTGAACAGATCTTTATACTAAGAAACATCTTGGAGCAGGCAAATGAGTGGAGGGCGGGTCTGTATGTGCACTTTGTGGATTTTGAAAAAGCCTCTGATTCAGTACACAGAGAAAGCCTATGGAACATCATGAAAAGCTATGGGATACCACATAAGATGGTGAGAGCGATCGCAGGCATATACCAGGGCTTCGAATGTGCAGTTGTTGATGGAAGTGAGACATCAGAATGGTTTAAGATCAAGTCTGGAGTAAAGCAGGGGTGTGTGATGTCAGGATTCTTATTCTTACTGGCCTTAGATTGGACCATGAGGGAGACAACAGCAGACAAGAGAAGAGGAATACGGCGGAATTTCACAGCGGTGCTGGAGGATCTTGACTTTGCGGACGATACTGCACTACTGTCATCCAAGATTAGCGACCCGCAGGAAAAGACTGGGAGACTAGCAGAAGAAGCAGCCAGAGTAGGTCTCAAACTTAATGCAAGAATGTGTAAAACACTGAGGACTGAGTTTGCTCATAGTTCAGAGGACGTCGTGGTTAATGATGAGGAAGTAGAAGACGTTGAGGAATTTGTATACCTAGGTGCTACAGTAAACAAAGAAGGAGGAGGCAGTAGAGATATTACGAACTGACTGCAGAAGGCACGTGGAGCATTTCAGAGACTAGGGAAGGTATGGGCAACCAGAGGAATAGGCAGGAGAACCAAGATACGCCTATTCAAGACTTTAGTTCGACCGGTCCTGCTATATGGCTGTGAAACATGGAAGATCATTAAAGCTGATGAACGAAAACTAAACAGTTTCCAAAGCCAGTGCCTGAGATGGATACTGAGAATTAGAATGCAGCAAAGAATTACAAACAAGAGAGTGGTTGAAATGGCAGAGGTCAATGACATAAGCTGCAAGGTACGACGAAGAAGGTGGAACTGGTTGGGACACATACTCAGGAGAGAGGGTGCTAATGACTGCTTCACAGCATTGGGATGGACACCAGAAGGTCGAAGAGCGAGAGGCAGGCCAAAGACAACTTGGAGAAGGACGGTGGAAAAGGAAAGAAACAAGGCGGGGTGAAAGAGCTGGGAAGTAGCCAAAGTGGTGGCACGGAACAGGGAGTGTTGGTCGGAAAGTGTGACGGCCTTATGCGCCTACTGGCGCGACAAGAAATGATGATGATGATGATGATGATGATAGCTAACTAGCATTGCATTGTAAATCTAGACTATCAACTGCGATTGAAAAGAGAAAAGTTTCTTTGGGCTGTTGCACTTTTTATAACTAATCGTGCCTTTTTGTAGGCTCAATTAGGCTGCTATTCGGGAAAGGAGCCCATGCTCCTTCCACAAAGTCTGTAAACCAGACTCGAGAGAGCGGCAGAAATCAAGCCTAGTTTTTTTGGTATGTAGTGGTATATCAGGTGAGTTTGGTCGAGCCATGGTTCATATTTCAGGGAGACAAACTCAAGCCAAAATACCCATGGCGAGATACGCAACCAAAGTGTACCAAAAATGGTACAGTTAGATATTTACTGTTTCCAAATTAAATCACATGACCATGATATTGTAGCATATCAGGTCAGTGACTTAATACATGTGTATTGCAGGATGTCAAGACAGTAGACACAGCTTCTGATTGGCTAGTAGCTAATTTGGCTTACGGTAAGAGGAAATACATTCGCATATTTGACTCCCTCGTTGCTTCTTCCTTTGCTTGCCAGCCACCACATTCAAAACGGGTAATAAATACCATCAACTTCTTTCAGCAACATTCTCGCAAGTACATTCACACACAAAACTACTTTACCTTTCTCAAGGCTTCCATTCTCTCATATCCTTTTCCAATCCTAGCAGCATTCATCTGAGTTGCCAACAGGCGAGCAAGATGGACGACTTGAGCTTGTCCGCCTGCTGCGGCAATGGGAGTGTATGTGTCATGGAAGTGGGATGGAAGGCTGTCTGGGAGGGCTAACATGCTAACCAGCACCAGGTCTGTTACTGTGTCTTTGTTGAGTCTGGGGATTATATCCTGTGCTGTCATTTCAACAGCATCTGAAGTGGACATTGTCTCCAGCTCTTCAATCTGAAAATGAGATAAAACTCCACTGAACACAGTTCAAGTATTCTGCTTAAGTGAGAATAATTTTTGTAAATTCAATGAAGTTCAAGTGTTTCAAGTCTCAAAAGTAAACAAAAACTCCAGTCAGTCTGATATCAGTATTTAGATTTAGGTGAATGTTTCAAAAGATCTCAACCATACTCAACAAGCGTTCAATAATACATGTGGTGTAAAAGTCTAAAAACAACTCTAAACAACATGTACAAAACCATACTTACATCGAGCTTTTGTTTTTTTGTGGCCACAGCTTCTGGTTCAGGCCTTGAAGACAAAATGTGTGTAGAAAAGAACATTATTAGTACTGCACTATCGTTTCCCTCCATAACCCAGCTACCTATATAGACATCCTACTTCCATGTTCAATTTCAAGAGACATCTGCCATTTAACCCCAAAACGTTCCACATGATCATATGAAAATGAAGCTCTACAGGTAGCTTCAGGTAAAGGTGTTACAGTGGAACCCCGCCATACATCCACCTCATTGTTACGGCTCTTTTATTCTGGTCCATACACAAGCTTAGTCAGTCTTTTTTTTTATTTAAAGAACCCCTTTAACACAGCCAGCCTGTTAATACAGCCAAATTTTTGTGGCCCATTGGTGACCAGATTAACAGGGTTCCACTGTAATTGTGAACAAAACTTTTAAAACTCTGACTGATCAGAGATGCTCTAAAGATTTAGAATTTACTACATCAAATCTCCAAATCTTAAGATTGGGGAGGTCTCATTGCACAAGGAGAGGTGTCCAAATATGGAAACTCGCGTGAACAAAAGACTACACCTTGAAGGAATTCTACAAAGAAATTTGAACAAACAAAACAGTAAGTTCCACTTAGATTAAACCTATGTAACACACACCGTTTTTTCTCTGCACTGACTTTTGGCATGTTCTTTTGAAGCTGTGGAAATTAAGACAGTGCAAAAACATCATCTCAATGGAGTGGTGAAAACAAAAACATATTCACAACAATCATAAAACAAAACTTTCAGAGCCAAAACTTTGATTTCTTTGAAGTATACCAACCTCAGCTTGTGATGCTCCAAGATCTGTTAAGAGCGTTGTGATCTGAGGGAGAAACTCAACTGAAAAAGAAAAACAACACACAAACATAGCAAACAGATGTTATTTCTTTCAAGAATAGATCCCACATCAGGATTATCTACAGCAGCAAAAGACTTGGCCTAATGTTAGCTCTGGAACATATTTATTTAGTGGTACAACGACAACATAACTGATAAAAATTTTTCTTTATTTTTTTACCATATAACATATTGATTTTGCAAGAGAAATAAGAGGCAGAGCAAATCATGGAAAAAAACAATCACAGACTCATTGAACGAGGTATGACCAATTTATAAATATACTAGTTACAGTACAGCCACTCAGGCCTCTTACCAGATGATGGATGCTTGAGTAAACTCATCAGATGAAGCTAAAGGGACACAGAAAAAAAGAGAGTTTAACAATGCCAAAAGAGAACATATACATATGTATCTTTGTTACTGTGACTTTAAAATGATAGCCTATTATTGCTTTTGACAGCATACTTGCACTCTCTACATGGGCATTAAACATTTTTGCATAAAATACACTCAGGCAGTGACTCAAAATGACAAATTTATAGGAAACAAATTTCTGAATCAGCGAATGGTTCATGATGTACTGTTGAATAAAACTTAAGAAAGACAGGATCTATATGCATTTGACATGAAAGATAGCTACAGATCAGAACTTTTTGATTTGTTGAGATGCTTTCTGCTCCCCTAGTTTAAATTCAATGATTACCTTGAGATTTTTCCTCACACTGCTGACTTGAGATTTGCTCAGAGAAGTGGGAAGATTAGCTGTAGACCAAGAGATAAAGGCAATATTAGAAATACACGTACCTGGTCACTATAGGAAGCACACACAATAATTTTATTGTTTAATAAGTATGCACATTTAGCAAATACAACCAACAGTACATTGCTTTAAAACAGGAAATGCTTTTACTCTGTTTGACTTCCTTCCTGGGACACCCAGGGCTGTCATTAAGTTTTAATTTGCCTGTAGCATTGATCTTGACACACATAACTAATTTATTATTTTATGGATGAATGTTTCAGCTACAAGTAATTTCACCCATAGCATGAAGGGCCCATTAAGCATGCTCAGCCGCAATGGTTGCTATGGGTTACAGCCCTTGTTGACAGCCCTGACACCTGACCGAAACTGGTTTGACCATCTCAGAGCAGGAAAAAACCCAGGTTCGATTACCCCTGGCAAGTGAAGTTTGCTCTTGGGCAAGTGAAAATGGAAGTTTGGTTGTCCAGTGGGCAAGTAAAATTAGCCTCTGTCAGTAGTCTTGTTAGTCATAATTTCTAGTTGAAAACAATTTCAAAACTTAGGACTGCAAGATGAGTAAAACAAAGAGTCGAAAGCATGGACAACCAAGAGCATACGTGTACTTTGCTCATGTTTGTCCTCTGTTATAGCCCATCACTGATTATAGACGGTACCTAGAATTTTAAAATGATTTAGTTGATAAGACATGAACATAGTGTGCCTATTGGGCAAGAAATATTTTAGTGGGGGTATTACTGAAAACTGAAATGTACTGGCCCACTGGGTAACTGGATTTCAAAATGTTTTTTTCCTGCCCTGCATCTGGAGGAAAGCTTTTCTTTTAGAGAAGCAGTTCAAAAAGTTTTGCCTACCTGTGAAAACCAATTACCTGTCCTGCTAAAAATGTTAATGAAATTCAAAATTTATGAGATTGAAATAAAATTGAATAATCATGCTCCTACCATGAAGAGACTCAAATGCCTGAACAACAATCGCCATAAAGGCAGGTCTTTGACGAGCTATGGCTGACAGAGATCCAAGGGCAGCCATCAGGTTCACACTAATAATAATACAAAAGTTAAGGTTAGGTTTGTAATGCTCGTGTACAGGCCAACAAAAATCTCTCACAGTTAACTACCATTACAATTGGTGTGCTTTTTTCCTTTGCATTTATACATGCTCCTGTTATATGTGAAGTTTAACAGCCTCTAACATCTTCATCTGCAGGAGAATATAAATACTCCTCCTGGTCAATTCATGCTAAAAAAAACTGGAGATAAACATCAGCCTGATGGATTCTTTATCTGAACAGAGACTTAACTAGTGTCACTTAAGGAAGTTTCATTGTGACTGAAAATGTACATCACATCAAAAGGAGGATACTTGCCAAAGAAAGACACCTGCTGTACCTGAGATGGAATGTGTTTCTCAGGTACAACTAGGTATCTGTCTAAGGTATCCAAGGTGGACACTTCTCTCACGCAGACACTTGTCTAATGGATATGGACTTGAGTACACTTCATGTTATGAAGGAATAATAAGCAAAACAATATTCTGAGAAACAACACAATGGCTTTGAGAGGTTCCTCAAACATCACAGTTCATATTCATCACTTAACATAGCCATCAGGTCTAACCTGGAGATGGTATGAGAGGCAATCAGAGTAAGCAAAGATTCCAGAGTTGATCCACCTTCTTCTCTTAACTCTGTCATTTTGACTAAAGGATGATTTCTGGGGACTATTTCCAGTGAGATGTCTGCCTCTCCTTTTTTCAGTGACTCTGAATCCTGTAGTAATGCACAAAATTGTTCAGTCAATATTTAGAAGTTTAGGGGAATGTTCCCAATTCCCAGTTCCCAGCATGTCCTTGTAGTTTCAGCTTGAAAGGTGAAAAAATGGGTTAGTGACTGAAAAAGAACACCCACCTGAGTTTTGAGCGACTGAACAAGAACAAGCATCTCCATAAACTTTATCGCATGAGTTCTGATTCTGAAAATAGTAAATGAGAAGTAAAAAGTTAGAGCACCCACCCAACATCCAACATGTTAGGACATAAGGACTATTGCACCTACATGTACATTTTGACTAAGAACTGTGACTTGCTTGAGGCATACTATTCTGACTGTTCTGGTAACTGTACCAACCTCTGTGTTCACTTGGGGAGCAGCTGGCAATGTTTGTTTAAAGGCAAAGGTTTGGTTTAGACCCTTGAAAAAGTGAATATAGTGGCTATTATTTTTTTATAAAACATCCCCTGTTTCAAAGCTTATCAAGACAATGCATGACTGTCTACTCCTGTCCCAGGTTGCTTCTCTTCCACAGAAGTGAGCTCCATCTATTTACTACATAACTGTTCTTACCCATCATTGTCAGACTCCAGCATGTCTATGATCTGTTCTTTGATCGTGATGAGAAGCTACAAAGAACAAAGTTATGAAGAACTGCATTGGTAAAGTCTGCATCAGGACAGTTGTCCCATACAGACAGAGCTTATCCTGGTTTCTGTAGCATTAAGTGACCAGGAGTATTTCTTCTCCCCCCTGGATGGGATCCTAGTCCATCGCAGGGTTACTCCAAGCATTAAATTCATCATACCCCTGGGTGAAAAGAGGCACTGAGAGAGTAAAGTATTTTGTCCAAGAACACAATGCCATGACCTCGACCAAGGCTCAAACTTGGAGCACTCCATCTATGCCTCCACTGATAAACTGCATTTTATTAATTTAAATTAATTATAATAAACTGCATTTATTAATTTAAAGTAATTGTGATAAACTGCATTTCTTAATTTAAATTACTTAAAACACATAATTTATCCAGAGCACACTTGCTTAGCCATTATAGAGCTCTTACCTCCCACATGTGTTCCAGCTCTTCTGATATTGCCTTGTGCTTGCAGATGTACTAAAACAGCATAATTAAAGTATAAATTCAAATACTGAAACAGATGAACTGTACAAGTATGAGACAAGTACACAGTAAGTAAAATCTACAATTATGGGTGAGGAATGCAGACTACACGGCATAAATTATAATAAGGCGCACATTTTCACTTAGATCTTATTATTCTCTGTGTGTGTTAGATTAGTACCCTTTAGGGATCAACCAAAGCTTCAGCAATCAAAATGAACTAAGATCAAAAATTAACTTCAACATGCACGAACGAGTAGTGTATTATGGAATCCACCAACCTGTAAAGCATATTTGTACAACTGTGTCACACACAACATGACTCTTTTTTGTACAGCAACATTGTCATCATTTAGCATGAATGCCAGAGTGCTCTGCACTTTGCTCAGCAGCTCAATGTCCTTTTTGCTGTAGGTTTAATTTGCAAATAAAGTAAATTATTGCTTGTGAGCCATCAAGACAAGATACACAGTGTATATATGTTCATAAGCTTGTTCCAGTTATACATGTAAGAAAACATGAACAAGAAATAATAATATTCCAACTGCATTTTTGTACTGTGATTGACTGCATTAATTTTTAGGTCATCCATCGAGTCTCGACCTGTTGTGGAGAAGTGAAAGACAGCAAACCAGTAAAACAAAAATAAATGCTAAAATACTTATACTTTTGACTTACCATGCTTCCTCAATAAATCCAACCACAAACCTACGCACATCTGCTGATCGGTCTTGCTGGAAAACTAAGATTTCCTGCATGTGGTGAAGTGAAAATAATAAAGTTTATTAATGCTATTATTTCAGACCCACATTAGAGAAGTCATGGTTTTCTCCAGCAGACATTTCTTTATATCACTTTAGTTCTTACTAACTTAAAACTGAGTCAGGGCTCAAGTGAAGTGACCACAGAACAATCAAGCCATAAAAACTCCTTTTTAAATTACCCAACCCGTTATAAAACCTTCACACTTATTAACCCCATCCCCTTCCTCTTTGGATTTTATTTTGCTGATGATCTTAATGAAAATAATTTAAGAGATGGAGAGTGTTTCACTCATGAAAGCCTTCACGAGCTTAGATATGCATGAATCATTACAGTTAAATTATCTGCATATTCTATCAGTTTTTCGTAATCAGCCTTCTTGTAATGGTTACTGCAGATTTTTAGTTGCAGTTCCATTTTGCTGTAACTCTCTTGAGCCACCGGGTAAGTGTTAGCCATCAGGCATCGAACTTTGCTTATGTTTTTCTTTTGTTTAGTTTCATTTTTCATTCATACCTTGGTTAATATTTCTAGGTTTCAAAGTAATAACCGACGAATGGAATTAAATTGTGACTTAAGCGTTGACTGATACTATGATAATGGTGAATTGTAAAGCAAGCGAAACAGAGAGTCTCTGCATAGTTACGGGTCTAGCACTGGATGAGTACACAATACATGGGAATGAAAAGAAAGGAGCTCAAATGTACAAGGGTAGTTTATCAATTACTTACATCCAAAAAATTATCCAGAAGTGTGGGGTCTTTATTGACAATGAACTCTTGCACCTGTAAGAAAGTGCCAATACTAGAATTAGGAATATTATACATGACAAAAGGTGCAGCATGTTGGTATAAATGCAACCTTGCAATATTATTCTTGCATGTAATGCTGCATACAGTCGAATCCTGATTTTTCAAACATCCAATGAAAAAAGATTTGTTTGAAAATCAGAAATTACAGTGTTGACTGAGGTGAGAGAAAAGACTTTTGGTCCACGCTATCAGGAGGTTCAGGGATGGTTCAGGAGAGTAGGAATGGTGCAGTGGTTAGCTGTTGCTGCAGACCAAGCACTGCGGTGGTGAGGGCCCTTGGATTCCACCAATGTGGCCTGGGTTTGATACCGGCATGTAATGATATCTGGGTGCAGTTTGTTATTTGTTCTTGCCCTGCTCCGAGGGTTTTTCTCAGGGTACTCCAGTTTTCCTCCCTCGAAAAACCAACGTCTCCAAATTCCAAATCAAGGATGAACTGGCACAAAACGCAAAGCGCGCCATTTTTCCCATCATTGAAATGGGGGAGGGGTGGTCTTAATTTTTCATTTATATTGTCTAAGATTGCAGCTAAGGCTGATGTGGCTTCCTCTCTAAACATTGTACAGTAATTTATTTATTTTTATTTTAGGTTCGAAAAAATCGAGGGTTTAAGAAATTGGGATTCCACTGAACATGTAATTTATGAGCAAAATCAGTGATAGATGTATTTCAATGAGCGACAATGAGATTTTATTTTTTTATTTACATGTAGCTTACCTGTTTCAGACAATTCAATTTGTTTTCCTTTTCTAGCTGAGCTTGATTGAGTAAATCAATGACCTAAGAGAAAATGCCAATAATTGGCCAAAAATCAGACCACATAACTGAGCAATATTTAATTTCAGCAAAATGTCACAGCTCCGATCCTTGTTGATGACCACCATTGCATCACGAAAGCTAGAAATCTGAGGCTGCTCCGCTTTAAAATGGACAGCTTACCTTCTCGGAGGTAGAGTCCTCAGCAGAATACTCTCCTGATGCCACAGGATTATCTGCATCATCGTTATGAAAGAACTGCGAAGCTACCGAGAGTCGAACACGAGTTCGACCATCGGCCGCCATCTTGATAACTGAGCCTCTGTGGTGCTTGGTCTGCGGCAACAGTAATAGCGAAATAACCGTTGTGTAAATGTTACTCGAAAAAGAAAATGTCGACGACTTGATTGAATTTAGCAAAATACTCAACTTGAAATTATGGGACTTTTAACGATTTTAAAGAAGATGAAGCAAAAGGAGAAAGAGATGAGGATTCTGATGTTGTATCCTTAATGTTGTTTGCTCCTATCCTTTTATAGTTTAAACGTGTTTTCCAAGTGAAAGATTCGTTTTGGAATTAAGCTTATCCGGCTTCGCTGATGTGCCTAAATGTCAAAGCAGATCGAAGACAATCACATCATGCCAGCTTGTAATTTTAGCCTTAACAACGTTTTTCAGAGGTCTTGATAACGCTGGAAAAACAACAATTTTGAAGAAGTTTAATGGAGAAGATATTAATACCATAGAACCCACGCTTGGATTCAACATCAAAACCCTCGAACATAGAGAGTAAGACAATGTGTATATAAGCTTATTGTAATTTTAAAAAATGATATTTCAATCGCTTTTAAAATATTTCATTGCCATATATTATCTATCCATCTGTTTGTCTGTCTGTCTGTCTGTACAACATTTTCACGCACAGTTTATGTGAAGAAAATTTCTCCTGGCTGTTTTATTTCAGCCTGTATAAACATTGTATCTGATATCTTTGTCAGACAAAGTTACATACTGAACACGATCAATCAATATTTGGTTTGAAAGATGTTATTAACTTTGTGGAAAATCTGTTCAAAAATCTGTCACAGATTTAAGCTTAATATCTGGGATGTTGGAGGACAAAAGTCTCTTCGATCCTATTGGAGGAATTACTTTGAAAGTACAGATGGGTTGATATGGGTAGTGGACAGTGCTGACAGACGGAGACTTGGGGACTGCAAGGAAGAACTCAAAGGACTCCTTATAGAAGAGGTAAGTTTCAAGTAGAATTTACTATTTATGTGGTGACAGTGAACTCTTTTAAGGTTACAGTATACCTTCGGGTCGGCAATTTTCTTCAAATTTGTATTTTTGGGTCAAAATAGTGGTCAAAGAATAATCTCTAATTTCTGAAAAAAAAATTTGAAAAAGGCTAAATATTGGCGGAGAAATGGCGGTTTTACGTTTTCACCGGAAGTAAAAGTTTACCTCTTGATTGACAGCCCTACGGCGCGTATGCAATCAACCGAGACGATTTTCGCGGGAATTACCTATATGGATGTCACGAATTGACTACTCAGTTGATCAGCATTGTTGTTCTGACTACCCAGCATTTTTGGTATTAGGTGTGTCTCTATTAAGTTATAAGTAAACATAGACCACGTTTAAACCATGGGCTAGTTCGAAAAAGCGAAAACAGCGAAGAATGAATGAAAATACTTCAATGAGTGAAGAAGCGAAAGTTCGCCACGCGGATGAAGCTATAGTTATCGTATAAGGCGGGCAAATATTCGTGGTAAGAGAAAAGAAAGGTTCTCTAAAAATTTCGGAACTTGACAGCAATAACAGGGATTCTGACAGAGACTCTTCTGATGAGTCCAATATCGACGAATCGTCGGACTCATTGAGACCATTTGAAATATTATCCATGCAGTTGCCCACACACAGTTGCTCTCCGCGCTTTCTTTTGTTTGTTTCCTTCGCTCAGCAACTCTAGCGTTCGTATCCTTTTTAGTCTTCCCCATACTGCCAGACCAGCTTCAAGAAAAACCGAGCTACAGAAAAATTATCTCTCTGCTTTCGATTCCTTGAGCGCATTGCGAAACACAAGAGATTTTTAGAGATTCGCGTGTAAATTCCACCAGGAGGTTAACGGTAGTAAACTTTCCCTGCACTGATTGGTTCAGTTATCTGAGAACCCAGTTGAAGGCGTTTGTGGGCGGAGTTTGTTTGCGAAGCAGAAAATTTTTCTTAGCGCTGTTTTCTCGAATAAATTTTTTCGCTTGAAGCAGACACTTTAAAGAGTTATAACTCAAAGGGAATTTGTTCAATTGCTCTTAAATTTGGACAGTGGCTAGTTTAACATATAAACTACAAAAGCGTGTCTGGGAATTGTTAATTTCGAAATACTTTTTCTTCGAGAGCGATTTTTGTACGATCACTCCACATTTTTTAAATCCTATTTCGAAAATGTTCTGTAACTTTTTACTGCAATTGAATATGCCAAAACGCAGACACGTTTTTTAAGCGCTTAGGGCCCTGAAACCGAGGAAAAAATTAAATTGGCGAAAAACAAAATTCGCTTTGACTTGTAACTTTCGAAAGGTGATTCGGGCGCTCGCATTCAGTGGTCGTGAAAAATTCGACAATTCATTTTCTTTCAAAATTGTTGGTATAGTTTGATAGCCAGCTCTATAAGCTTTAATTTGATATGGGGGTTTAGGTATCTACAGCTTAAGCTGCACGCGCTACATCGCTTGCGCGCGAGACACCCCTGAAGGTATACTGTAACCTTAAAGCAGAATCTAATGTAGGACAGACATCCACTGAGATAGACACACATGGCTGGCCTAATTAGGGATGGTGAATGGTAAATGCAAGACTTTGCAAGAAGGTGAGACTAGCATTGCTTTTTGAGAGCCCAAGACATTCTGACTTTTCAAATTGCGAGACCAAGACTTCAAAGTGCTTAAAATGGGAGCACAAGATATTCACACTCTAAGATTTTCAGATGTCATGTATCAAAACATACAAACAAATCAGACTGTGAGACCTTCTTAGCCCTGCAAACAAATCAAGACAAACAGACAGCTTTGTAAGACCTGTGAAATTTTTGCAAGACCCATAGTTTTTGATGGACCAGTTTTGGGATAAAGTGCAGTGAAACATTTCATTATGTACAGTGTCTCATCCAGGGGAAGTAGATACACTCTTAGTCATGAGGCTATGGGAAGTTTTACAACAGATATCGTGATCAGCAACTATCTTGTGGTCGTATTATTATACTGTAGCTGTATCTGTACTGTCAATGAAGGATAAGAAAGTTACTAACATAATTAATACAGGAAACTCTTGTATACAAATGCTTACTCTCTGAAGACGTTAGCAATAGGCTGCTGAATGATGTGCCAAATCACCTGATGCTCACAACTGAGGGATTGGAAGAAATTCCACCCCCATTCAAAGCATTCTTTTACATTTTGTTAAATGTGTTTGTCGTTCTTTTATTTAACCAGAGGCTTGCAGGTGCTACACTGTTGGTCTTTGCCAACAAGCAGGATCTTCCTGGTGCATTATCTGCTGAGGAAATTAGAGACGTAAGTCATTTTCTTGTAACTATTATCATCGTAGGCATACAATGCGTTCAGAAGTTTATGTGTCAGTATTCCTTCACATGCTCTGCAAGCCTCCATTGTTTCTGCTGGCGTCATGGTTAGTGTTCATGACTCAAGACTGAACATTTTGGGTTCAACCCCTGGCTCGGGACATTATGTTGTGTTCTTGGGTAAGACACTTTGAATTACTCTCTCCACCCAGGCGTATAAGTGGGTTCTGGTGAATTTAATTCTGGGCTAGCATCCCATCCAGGGAGGAGTAGAAATCAGTGGTGGATATAGGGGAGGAAACCCGGGTTCCCCCTTATTTTGGGTGAAAAAAGAAAAAAATCACAGATGGAAGAAAAGCCAGCAGGGCAAGCAAAACAAAACTGCACCCCTCCCCCCCCTCCCCCTCCTTAGCTCAACGTCTGGATCCACCAGTGGAATTACTCCTAGTCATTTCATGCTACATAAACCACAGATAAGTGCCAGCCTGATGGGCCTCTTGACTTGAGTGCAGACTTAACTTTACCTTTACTGAGCTTATATTGTAGATATATTGTGTGATGTATGCAGATGTATGGTTCATGGTAATATTTTAAGCCAGTTTGGCCCAAGGTAGTGATAAGCTAGGAATAAGCTAGGAATGTTAAAGTGCCATAATGTCAAAAAAAAATTTTCGCTCATCTAATTCTACATTTCACCTAATGAACTTCTGCAAAAAAATTTTTTGATTTCGATAAAATGCAATTTTGTTATAAGTTTTTAAAGACGTTCAAATTTGCCGCCATTTTGGTCCACCATTCGCACCAGTCTTCCTCAGTTTGAAGTGAGTTGTGACGTAGGTTCAGGAACACGTGATTTAGGTCATGACTTATCTGACTTGAAAACAAGTGGAAATTTTGCTTCAGATTTGTCTACATTTAGTTGAAAATGCTGGAAAGGTGCATTGCCACTCTTTGTAACAACGTTAATGATCCAGAAAACAACATCAGTCTTCATCGTAGGTTCCTGATCCTACATTACAGGCATCAGTCTCATGGCCACTTTGAGCATGTTATTCTTGTGATCAGTGGCAGGAGTCGACCGCAAGAAAATAGAATAATTATTTTGAACTTTGTAAAGATTTGTAAAAAAATTGCGTTTTATCGAAATCGAAAGATTTTTCGCAGAAGCTCATTAGGTGAAATGTAGAATTAGATGAGTGAAAAAAAAAGTTTTGACATCATGGGCACTTTAAGACTTTAAATGATAAGTTTTGGCTTGCAAGACAACATATTCCCACTTTCTGTAGTCTTATAATCTGCTGAATATTACAAACACAACTTTCATCCAAAGGAGTGAAAATTTCTATTTTATTTATTTTTTGACAGACTCTTGATTTGGAATCTATTAAGACCCATCACTGGAACATTCAATGGTGTAGTGCCGTGACTGGAGAAAAGCTGTTGGACGGCATAGACTGGATCATCTCTGACATTGCATCAAGAATATTCACTATGGACTAATCACATAACATATCATGTATCAGAGATGTCTCTGGTGTGACTAACCAGGGATCTATATCATCTATCTGCACCCTGCTCGATACATGTGAGATTTGCTCCAAAGAATTCAGAGGTTTCGTTGATGTTTTCAGCAGGAGAGCAACTGGTTTTCACAGATGGACAAAACTATTTGAACTTAAATTCTTTGAAGAAAAACTATACTCTAGACAGTCAAACCAGGTGGGCAGGAATTGTCCTCACAGCTGGTCAATTTGCCTGGTGTCTGACCTTTATTAATGTAACCCCTGAAGAATTTGATGCTGTTGGCATAACTCTGGCAATAGTAATCTGTGTGGTGCTTCACATTGGTTGGTTTTGAATGTGTTTCTTAATAATTGAATCTGAGACATAACGTTCACATGGATTTGTTTAGGGATGAAACATTAGTGTTGGATATTTCTGGTTGCAATCTCTGTGTCTCTCTGGCAGAAAACAGGGATAGATGTCTCTCTCTTCAGCCTGGGCTGTTTAAATTCTAAGAAGATAAAGTTAAGGACAAGGGTTAAGGACATGTTGATGGTGGTATAATGGAGTCGATGTAACCCATACGTCTGGCTTTGACTGAAATTGAAGGTGATTCTTGAACCACGCAATACAGCTTAACTGCATCATTTAAGAATACTTCAAGAGGGGTGGCGAATAGTAATGTGAGACTTTGCGAGACGACGAGATTAGCGTTTTTCTTTACGAGCCCGAGACATTTTGATTTCTTCAATTGCGAGACCGAGACTTTAAAGTGTTTTAAATGCGAACTCAAGACGTTCAGGTTATAAGATGTTGTGGTGTCATTTAACTTTACTAAAAAAAAAGGTAAACGAATCGGTACTTCGCGACTTTCTTGGCCTTGAAAAAAATGAGACTGCGAGACAGCTTTGTGAGAAAAATCGAGACTGCGAGACGCACATAACCGCTAAAAAACGAGACTGCGAGACCCGTGAAATTCGGCGAAAATTTTGCGAGACCCATGGGTTTTGAAGGACCATTCCCCACCTCTTTCAAGGAATGTAGACTTGGCTCAGGTTTTAAATAATCCAAGTTCATCATCTTGTTGCCCACACAGCATCTGAATAAGCAATAGCCCATTCACATGCTACAACTTCCGAAAGTAACGAGCCCCAGAAAGTAACGTCAAAAATTCTGGCCGCTCATAAATCCTGAAAGTGGCGACCTCCGAAAGTAGCGAGCTTACCCCTACTCACCTCCCCGAAAATGATGAGATCAAGGTTCTATAGAATATTTATTTTACTAATCAACAGTCGAGTGAAAGTACTTGATTTAAACTTGATTTAAAGCTGTCTACAGCAAGGGAAGGTATCCCTTATGCCAGGAAGCGTTGTGAGATGTCAGTTGGTACTTCATCAGTTAAGAGTAACAGGAACGTACCAAGAGAAACTTTGATTCAAATTAATATCATTTTCAACAGGAGCGCATTAAAAGGAACGCACTGAGATATTGTTTCAGTGGACCAACATAGCAGTGCGTCATGAATTACAAACAGTTAACGGTATCTGACTAGCTTTCCTGCCGACCACTGACAACACGGTCTAGACATGAAGAGCCCACCCATCCGGCAGTAAAATGGAACAAAGAGTTGTATCTCATGTCAAAGGACTTTTTTTTTTATGATTTTGCGTCTTTTATTTCGTGAAAAGCGCTCAGTCGTATCAATTTTATGTAACGTTTTTTGCTCTCCGAAAGTAACAAGCCCCAAAGGCTGCTAATTCCGAAAGTAACAAGGGTCATTACTTTCGGAAGTTTACTTGTAATGAACAATAATGGTAACAGACACATTCGCGACACTTAAAGTCATTATCGCGATGGTGATGATGAATCTGACACTTATCATGAATCATTAAAATTTTGCTTTGTTAATTATTATTGGTATACCATCAGTCACGTAGCCCCCTTAAATACTGTTGTAACTACTGGATCATCTATTTCCAACCCCCTGTATTGAATACCCCGCGTTAATATATTTTTCTATCTGAGCAGAGCTCCTCCGCGCCGAAGGCGTCCGAGTTGAGCACCACAGGTGAGAAAATTTGGAGCCAAAAGAATTTGGTGGTCACGTGATTGTCCGTGTGTACGTACGCACGCCCGCCGTAAATTTACAAGCTTTCAAGGGCTTGTTTTCGGTTCATAACACAGAAAACTAACACTTTTGGCTTCAACGGTCCACATTTATAAGACCATCAACTAGCAAACGCTTTCCAATCGACTCTGAAGGTGACTTCCGCCGTCATCCGTCACCAACATGTTCTTTTCAAAACTACCCTCACGGAGACAAACACTCTAGACGAACTACTGATAGTCTTAGGTTCAAGCCATTTACTATATTATAAGAAATGCATGTATAAAATGTACATTGAAGATTAAAATTACTTCAAAATGTCTTTCTTTTCTACCTACTATTTACATATAATATATTAAACGAATGAAAATTAACCTCAGGGAATGCTTAGTTTTTACTTAAACTTCTTTATTCGACTTCTAAATACATTAAGTTAGAATATATTAGTTGTCTTAATACTCTTGTAAAAATTCCGACTATTTACAATGTTTTTACATAGAAAAACGTCTGGCCCTTGCTTAGTCTCCTCCGCAGCCGTTTTTTGGGATGTCACGCAACGCGTTTCGTGACATCCAAAAAAAACGGCTGCGGAGGAGACTAGCCCTTGCTGTACAAATGATGGATACCGCTATTCAGAGAGTTGCTTTGTTACCTCTTTGAAGCCTTGGTCAAACGCGCATGATAGTTAACGATTATTCCAGAGCGCGCGTTGGATATGAGATGATAGATAGGCAACGAAGCGTGTAGCGTCGAGTTGGCTATAATCATCACATCCAACAAGCGCGAGTAGAATAATTGTTTTCCTGAAAACGCCACCAAAATATAGAAAACTAAAATAAAAATGAAAATAAAAACGCCACAAAAATTGCGCGTACGCTTACCATATTTGTAGAGCATGGTATAATTGGTCATATACCACGATGGCTAAGCCCATGAAAACTCTTGAATTGCATTATCCAATGAGACAGGTTTTAATAATACAATGTAGTTTGATTCTCCCCTAACTATCATCAACTATCATGGTCATACGTGTGGTCAAACGGGAAAAACTATCATCGACTATCGTGAAGAATAGCTGATGAGAGTCGATGACTGTGCATGATGGTTGGTGTTCAAACGGAAGCTCGTGCTACAACTATCATCGACTATCATCGACTTTCATCGACTTTCGTCGACTTTTATCGCCTTTCAATGACTATCATCGACTATCATCGACTTATCTTCGACTATCATCGACTATCATCGGCTATCATCGACTATCATCGACTTTCATCGACTTTCGTCGACTTTTATCGCCTTTCAATGACTATCATCGACTATCATCGACTTATCTTCGACTATCATCGACTATCATCGGCTATCATCGACTTTCATCGACTTTCATCGACTTTCATCGACTATCATCGGCTATCATCGACTATCATCGACTTTGAATATCACTGACTATCTCAACTATCATCGACTATCATCGGCTATCATCGACTATCATCGACTATCATCGACTATCTCGACTGTCATCGACCATCATCGACTAATCTTCGACTATCATCAACTATCATCGGCTATCATCGACTATCAGCGACTTTCATCGACTTTCATCGACTTTCATCGACTATCTCATGCACAGTTTGACCAGAGCATTATCTTTGGGTGGATAGGATTATCCAAACGGGACCTACGCTATTGACAGGCCTGACCAAAGTTAAAGTTATTTCTTTACAAAAAAGGAAGTCTATATCCACTGTCAATTTACATCAATTTACAAATCATATCATGACTGGTTTTCCAGCAATTGTCCAAGGCGATGGAGGTGATTATGGGTATGTTTCTGTTTTTGTGTTTGCCAAGTGCAATAATGAGCCACTTCCGAGTTACCTTGTCCCTCTGCTTCAAAACGAGTCCTCGTGTAAAACATTTCATGCGAAAATGAGTTTGATTTGCGTTTTTCACATTCTCACATGAATTGTTTCGCACATGGACCCGTTTTGAGACAGAGTTTGCCAATTTGGAAATAGCCTATTGGATCTTATTTTTAACCATTAAGCACAGACGTGGCTTTGCATAACCAATCAGGAGCTGAAAACCGATCCGAGCACATCTTGATTTCCGTGCGCTTTACAGCGCTCAGAATTTGGTGGATTGTAAGAGATTATAAGACCATATACCGTATGGTAAGAGTACGCGAGATAGAGAAAATCCTGAAATAACTGTCATCCCTTTATGGACGGGACATTTCTTTAAATCTGTTGAGGTACTTTTAAACACGCCCGAAAAAAGGACTTTCCATTTCTGCTGCGTCCCGCGAGTAGATGACTGGGTTTACGTCGGTTTCTTAAAAGACTTCCCCACTCTAAGTCTTACATTATTCTATCGGCTCGTTCTTCGACTTCCCAGTTGCTATCAGCTCTTATTACTTCCCTGGCTGTTCTGTGCTAGTTATACTTAGTAAGCTAAGGCAATCGCGATAGCGCACAAAGTCATCATATTTAAGTCTTCATTTAGACGACCCACAGACCAACCACCGCTGTTTGATTTTGTTGTTTTCCTTTGGAAGTGGATTCCATGATCTCCCTTAGAACTTTTGGTTGAAACGTGTCCTCTTGCTGCTCTTGTTACAATGCAGTTTTGTGCCCCACAGTGTTGCACGCATATCTCTGCGTTAACGGGACACGTCATTTGGCAGCCTCCGGCCGTGCAATTCTGTCGACACTTCAACCCTTTGCATTCCATGGAACAGTTCCCAGAGTCACACAGTTGAGTACATGATGTCGAGTGGCACACGCTGTGACAAGCTCCTTCAGAACATTGCTGCAAAGAGGAAACAGGTCACGTTAACAGGATCTGAATAGAACTGGTTTTATGGCCATGGCTGAGATTTGAACGGAATGGTACTTGAATTGCTAGCTGAAAAATGACGCGTCTTTGTAACTGATATCTAAGATTGAAGATCTAAAATGTTTGCTTTTAGCTGCCGGTCTGTTTTAGCCGAGAAACGGTTTAAAATTTTTACTAGTAACTGAGAAATCCCCTTAGATTTAACTGATATCTGTGATTCCAGCTCCCCCCATCCAGACTCTCCGTTATGTGGAAGGATTCTGACTGCGCATTAGCAGATCTAGAGTGGCGGCACAAAGGCCTTGGTCCTTTCCAAGTTTTGCTTTAAAATGTAAAGCCCAAGCCGAAAGCCTTTTAGGCCTCCTTCTTGGAGGGAAAACAGACCTGCCGTCTCTCCCAGCCCTTTTTTTTCTTGACTAAGACAGAGCTAATCCCTACTTTGCTTCATTCCTTACAGGTACGCCTGGATCCCGCAATTCATGATACGGTGGACCCAGGAACAAGTCGAATACTTACAATTGCATCAAGGGTGCAAGAAAAAGGCGGGTACGTTAGAGGAAAGAAGTGCAAGGGGGTGGGTGGAGACTAAACTGGCCGTTCTTCTCTCTCCTTGTAATTTGGGCTCGACCTTATTCCCCTTGTACGAACTACAACACTGGATGTCTGACCTAATGCCTGTCTTAGCCTGGATTCCAGTTGTAATACTACTCAAGGATGGTGTTGCCTGGTTCCTACAGAAAACCTCTTGATGTGAAGAAGCCTGTTTCTAGTGGGACCCCGAGGGATGTTAACTGCTGTTTTAGCTGGATTTGTCTCTTGTCAGAGATGGCAACAGCTTTCCTATAAAATGCTGTTGTCTAATTGGGAAGAAACCTGAGAAACATACCTGCTCGCAAAGGTCTGTAGCTTGGCATGTCATGTTACAGTTCTGACCAATTGTGCAACGCTGGTAGCACTCGCTTGAATTGCACGTTTGTTGACATTTGCCATCAATGGAGCAGGACTGGTAACATCTCTCACCAGCTGTGCACTGTTGATGGCAGTTACCCTTGCAGTTCTGGTGACACCTGAAGTCTGCTGTACAGTTTTGCTGACAATTGCCACTGCTGCAGTATTGATAGCCCTGCTCCTTGGCTCGGATTATCATTTGTTTGCCTCCACCCAGCTAAGGGACAAAAACGAAGTGGAAATATAGCTAATGGTATTATCATGTGCCATTCTTTGCCTGTGTCAGGTCGAGCTTGAGGAAATAATATGCGGCTCTCTCTCTCTCTCTCTCTCTCTCTCTCTCTCTCTCTCTCTCTCTCTTCGCTGCGCTCGGTCCGGCCCTCAAGGAAAACAATATGCCCCCAGCTCTCCCGATTGGTCAATAACTTCATGGTATTCTTGGGAGCCAGTTCTACATTAAAAAAATAGGAGGCGAAAAGGCAAAAAAGCAGGTCTCAGAAGTATGGGAAATAAATACGTGGATTTAAAACAGGGTTCAGTTGGCCAACATGAACAACTACAAAACCTGCTACCCCTTGTACATCGCTTACCTGTTTGCAGGACTTTTGTTTACTGTAACAGTCCATCAATGGACAGGCGCTGAAAAATGGCAAGCAGCTCTGCTCACAATCGTTAGTAGTTCTGCATTTCATCTTACATTCCCCGCTATCACAGACTTGCCGACAATCGTCTGTGACACACCTCATTGGACAGCTTCCCTGGTCGCAGTTCTGGTTGCATGACTTCCTGGCTTTGCACAGCGCTCGACAGTTGCCGTCCCAGCAGGACTAGCGCGTTCAAAAACAAACATAAGAATATAAGTAATTGTTGAGACTTGGGGATCTTTTAAGTCAATTAGTCCGTCCAAGTCGTTTTTACTTTGTGTAGGAACTGTATAGGCAACAGTAAAGCCTTAGGTCTTGAACCTATGAGTAATGTTGACACTCGCCGTGATTCAAAGAAAAGGAAGACTTTTTTGTGAAACTTTTCGTGGCTCAGAAGTCTAGCTCTGGGGGTCTCTTTCATTCCCCTCCTCCCTTGACTTACAGCGTCTGGAATTCGAGGGGTGGGTGGGTGTGTGTGTGTGGGGGGGGGGGGGGGGGAGGGGGGGGAAATGAGTCTTGGGATTCCGGTGATAGAGCAAATGCAAACGTGATATGCAAGTCTACAGTGTCTACAGTTGTCAGCTCTTCTTCTACTTTGACGGTCTAGTTCATATGATCATATTACACCCTTTCCTCCCATAATTTAGCTTTGTCGCAATACCTTCGGACAGGGACCCATACTGCGGATCATCAAAGCCATCTTTATTCATCAAAAGCGTTTGTTAAGTACTGAATTGTCATCCCTGCTATCTAAAAGAACTTGGACTTTACCTGTTGGCAGTGATCTCCAGTCGGACATTTCAGGCTGCACGATCCTTCATTACACAACTGCTTACAGTGAGAACTTGCCCTGCAGCTCAAATTGCACTCTCCCACCTCACACACCTGAGTACAGTTGGCTGTTGTGCAACGCATTGAGCCGCAGTCCAGCGGTGTTTCACAGGCCTGGTAACACGACTCTTTGGAAACACAATTCATATCGCAACGGCCGTCCTCACATACCTGATCGCACGATTTTGGCGGAGTTTTGGCGTGTGCGCATGACATTTTACAATCTTCCTCACACGTCTGTCTGCATAGGTCGGCTTCTACATAACCGGCTTCGCAGCGTTTGACTACAATTTTGGCCTTCACTAGTGTCATCGTAAGCATGAGAAGCAACGATGCATTTAAAATGGATGGGAATACCTTGAAGATGGACTCAGACAACCACGCCATCGACCTTGTTTCCTGAAAAGACCATTAATTCCTTTCCTGAAAAGAAAAAGAAAAATAGGGACGTGATCTTTTGCACCTCTCCGGATACACTATTAGTAAAGGTCGGCAAAACAAAACAATGACTCAAAAAAATCTCGCGGAGACATTTCGTATCTATCCCCCACTCCCTTGCTCCTACAAGCCACCATCTGTCCTTAAGATGGAACCGATGTAGTCGAGCACTCTTATTCATGTAATTGTTTGTGGCGCTGTCAGTCACTTTCGCTAGCTATTTCCGTTAGCTGAGAACACAACGGAAATGCCCCCGATTTTGCGCTACGTGTAATAAGGCGGGAACCGGCAGCGATCAACCAACCCAATATGAAGAAATAATTTTCTTGTTTACAAAATGTTAAGTTCTGTTTTACAATGAATCTATTCGTACCCGCTTCCTGTCAAAAGCAATTACCGCTACAGAGCAACCTCAAAGCCAATTGCTATACAAATTGACTGCACTGCGGTAACACATGCCAATCACAAACTAGAAAAACAACTTAGATCTGCAGAATGGCGAAGATTTGCACCATCTATGACCGACGGGCAAATGCACTCACTCTCGGCACAAGCAATCGCTAAAACTGCTTAAGTTAAAAAATAAAATCATTACGAGAAAGGAAACTTAAGATGAGTGGGCAGGTGTTTTAGGTCTTCTAGGGAACCTGAAAACTTTAAGAAAGTCGAAATGTGGGCGAGTATTTTAACAGCTGTAGTAAATTCTCCGGCCTAAAATTTCACGAGTGTTTTCATAATTCTATGGCTACAAGATTCTCTTTTGAAATAATTAAGCTAGTTTCTGAACTGTGGGGCAATGAACTTAACTTTAGTCATGGTTAATGGCTTTCAATCGACGCCGCGTCGAGTTTATAGTAGTGATTTAAATGAAGAAAATGCAAGTTTGAGGTAGCTTTTGTAGGCATCAAATTAAGGGGCAGTAGAACACGGAAAATCACCTTTTGTTTAATTTGTCAAATAAAGCCAAATGTTTTTGACCAATCGGAGGGCGCGCTGTATGCATTTAAAACTGTGTTATGCTAAAACGCCTCCGACGGCGACATGCACAAGTTATGATTTGTGTTGCTTACAAGCGAACCAAAACATCGAGAAATTATTATTTCTTCAAAATGATTTACGAAGCAAACTTTAACTTTTAAAAAGACTGATTTTCGAAAGAAGTATTAGCCGAAATAAAAACACCTCCATATATGTTGGTGTGTAAAAGCTGTCCTTTGTCTTGGTGTTTTCCGGGTTCCCTTGGCCAATTCGACAACAAGTTAATTGAACATGCATTCTGCCAGGTGTTTGCAGTTGTTTGCGGCTCGTGGTTTAGTAATTTGTTTATAGTCAGTAATGCTTCGTGGGTGATTTTTTTACACACATGACGCACGAGGGTGGCGAATATTAATTGTTTTTCAAACATCTCATCAAAGACGTTTACCCACCCTGCAACAGAAAGCAAATAAAGCGATTGACAATGTGACTACATATCGTAGTTTCCTTGCTTTTTGCGCGTATCGAATTGGGCTTTTTTTTTCTAAAACGTGGGCGTGAACATATTAATGATGGCTATGGAAAATTACGATAATAGTTGGTGCGCGTAATTAATTTTATGTGGTGGTCGTTTGCTTCAGGGACTCCGTGGACAGTTTTGATGTGGACATATAACAATAACAATAAAATATAACGATGTACTGCGAGGTTATGATTAGTTCGTAAAGTAAATATGATATGAAAACGAAATGACATTTTTGTAGACATCCGTCAAAATACTTGCTGCGATGCTATATGATTTATGAAAGCTGGGAAAACTGACATTTCTAATTCGTCGGAGACTAGATGCGACACTTCTTAGCTGGACTTGACCGTTACAAATTCTTTGTTTTTGTTCGCTCGATCTGAGCATGACAGGCAACTACTTAAGGGAGTTGCTATGTATCTGTACACACTGTATACTTGAAAAGCTAGCTTCGCTGTCGCCCCTCAAATTAAATTCAACAACATCACGTTGTTTTTTCTCCATTTCCGTCATCAATATCAAGCATATACAACCACTTGTCGCATTTTCTAGTTTGCCGAAAATTTCATGCTATATTGCTCAAGTTAGATTACGACCTTTATCACTGTTATGACGCGCTAATTCACAATTGTAAACCTGACAACAATATTAACGATAATCATACTTGGGATACAAAAGACCCTGATATTGTTGATGATGCCACTGACGATAATGTTAAGTCATGAAGCGCGCGGTTTCCGACACGAAACACTGCTTAAAATGCGCGCATTGGCGCTTTTGTTTCAATTTGTAAATATTTCGAAATACTGACATGTTTACGAAAGGTGTACGATAGTCGTGGAAATAAAACAGCTTTTAGAAACTACTTCTGCTAAACGTATGTACACTTCTACGAAGTAACAGCTTGTGAAAAAAAAGTAGGAAATTTGCCGCGTAAATAGAGTTAATTCTTTGATCGTGGATCTACGCGCCTACAGTTCAACCGTTGCAGACGAGCTAAGACAGATATTTCGACGAATTTCGATTAACTCAAACTTATTACCTGCTCTGTCTAAAGGCGGGATTGCTTAGATTTGCTTCATCTTATTCCTATTTCGTTTCAGATCTTTCCCTCCGAGTTTGAATTTTCAGGTCGCAGTGCTATATACATGTCTGCGACCTCGGTGGTTGAAAAACTTTACTGTTTTTATCTGATTTTCGTTTTTAACCTGACTGAATCGTGATAAGGGCTATGTCTAAATAAGAGATAGCTCCTGCATTGTGCTTTACGTTTGATTTGTTGGACTTCACAAATTTCAAACCAACTCGTTTTTGGGAGGCCGCTTCAAGAAATATTTTGTCTAAAATAATAAGGAGGGTTTTTAGTATTCGCGAGCTTTTATAATTTTAATTGATTTTAGTTTACCATGTTGATTCTAGCTATGAATCGTTCGAGACAGAAAAAAGAAAAATTACACCTCTTTCCAACTGCGATTATACCTTTCATCTCACGTGTTATTACAGAGACATTACGAGAGAAATATGTTAAAAGAACAATCGCTTAACTGTCAAACATTATGTGTCCCCCGGCGTTGTTGTAGGGCTTAGCTAATTTTCGTTCTCTCTGTTCTATTAAACTGTTGCCCATTAACTTGTAAATTCGGTTACCTGATTTGGAATTACCGTACTCACCCCGGCACGGGTGGCCATAATCCTCAAGAACGAGAAGTTAGTACAAAGTCACAAATTTTTCTCAATGCCTTCATACCCTCAGCTTCTGTTAGAGAATTTCCTTTGCAATAATCTGCGGAGTATTGAAAGCTGCATGACAGTGCAAGGCTCGTTTTGAATTTTTGTTTCGTTACATTACGTTTTAATAACGACCAGAACATTTTAAAACACGTGGATGTCCTCAAGAACTTGGTCAGGCGTTTCAATGTTTACAATTTTGCTTTTGTTTTTGCAATATCGAGCGCGTGGACGTAAACAAAGAAAATAAGCTTATAACTTCTTGGTTTGGTGGACATAATGTTCCACGGCGATGATTATGTGTGCTCTCAAAAAGTTTATGTTTAAAACTTGGTTATGACCCAAACATCAATAAAAACAACAGGACGAGTAATTCAAGTACACCCAAGGAAATCTCTGTTGCTTACATACCTTGATCACGTCGAGGCAGGTAAAGTACAAGGCCGGTGATAAATCTCGTATCGTCTGAAAATGCTTGGTCACAAGTTCCAGTGGGATGATGTGCCGTGCAATATTTATTTTTTTATACGTTCTTGCCGCTGCAATTATCTCACAACTATAACGATATTATAACAGCATCTCTTTTTTTAAATATATTTTGCCATTACAGCACCTGCTGGCGGCCAAATCTTGATGACGTGAATCAATTAAATTAAAGCTCCTGAGCATAATAAAGTGACTTCTGAATCTTTCGTTTCACTGTTCATTATGTCCTTAAAGGGCCGCCTACTGAATTTGTCCTAAAAGGATATCTGCTCTTTGAAACCACGGTGTGTGCTATCGAATATATCAGCTCAAACTTATGCCTTTATTGTGAAAGCCTAAGGGTATTATGATATGTTAATCTGACAAAGACATATGGGGACAGAGGAACATGTAAGAAAGAGAGAGTGGACTGATTTTGAAGCAATTTGTTACGCAGAGACTTGTGCTATAGCCTCTGCTAAACCCAATAAAGCAAATAACAGATTGAAAGCGACAACGTCAAAAAGAAAGAAGATTATGGGAAAAATAAATTGAATATCTCGTTTTTGCGTCATCTAGAACAGGTGGTAAGTTAGATCTTTGTTGCGCAAATCTTATTATCATGATAATTAATGTTAATGGCTGCCGTCTATCGAGGTTATTATTTAGTTAATAAATTAGGCCGGGGAAGGAGACAGAAGACAGAGAAATAGAAAACACTTTTGAAGACATCTAACCTGGAAACGAGCTAAAAGACCCAGAACCCACGCAGCTATTTTTCGAAAACACCATGCTAAACTTCAATAAAAATCTACATGGCGGTATAGTCCGTAATGTATTCAGTAGATTCGACCCATGTAAAGTTCGACCCCTGAAGCGACAAGGAGGTCGCAGTTTGCCGTTCTACTCGACTTCCGCAGTCGAATGGAACGGCAAAGTCGATCCATTATAACCGATACTGACGTCGAACTCAGTTACATCTATAGCTACCTAACAGTGACATTAGGTTGGCTCCTATAGTTACGTTTTAACCGGGACTCAAGTTTTATTGCAGAAAGCCTTCGAAACCTTTTGTTTGCACGTAAAAGGTTTAACTTTTGTAGAGATACACACAAATTAATGCTTACAATCTAAAAACGTCTCAATAATAAGGGAAATCATTGAATCTTATTTTACGACAAATGTATTAAAATACAGTTTTTCTCAACAGAATGGAATCTTCTTCCAATAGAAACTCGTAGTGCTACGAATGTAAATATGTTTAAGGTTAGAGCTAAGAGGTTCCTCATGGAGTTATGAGTTCTATAACTCCAGCTTTAGTGGTTTCACTTTTTACACTTTTAGCTTTGCTTAGATATAATATGTACTTCTTACCAATTCGGTGATCTGTTTTTGTATGGGTCCTGGACTCTTCTACAGATCATTCCTTGGCCCTTTTTTTTTTAGGAATTTATTATTTTGTGTTTACATGTAATTGTTTTAGCGCCATGAATTGTAATAAACAAGTAAAGGAGGCTACTTAAAAGACCGAACCCATTTACAAGATATTTATTCAAACGTTTATGTTTACATGGCTTTCATGAAAAACAACGCTGTTCATGGAATATTCCTGGGTTAAGTTTCAGTTCAGTTCAATCCACAGACCGGTTTTTTTTCTTAATCGTAAAACGTAATCTGTTTTTGCTTTGGTTTTGCATTGGTCGTTGCGCGATAATTGGCTTACTGTCTGGCCATGCACTTTGTCAACCAATTGTGACTCCCTCGCCCAGGTTTTCCCGCGCTTTGCGTCAGCTACATGAATCTGCGTGGCGTTTTGATTGGTTCACTGGACTGTCTGTATCCTCTGTGATTGGCCAGAGTGATTATTTGGTAGCGCTTTTACAATGCTCAACTGAAAACCGCTCAACAAACTCTACCTTCAGTTTGTAATTTGTTGATATTTGCCATAATATAATTCAAACCGACATTTACCCACGTTCCGTCGGGTGTCCACGCGCATATGAACAATTATTGCCACAGATACATGATTTCGGTGCAGATAAGTTGTCTTCTTTCCAGTGAACTCAACAGCATAGTCAGCTGATGGGCAAGCTTGCTCGCAAACAGAACGCTCACGCCCGGAAAATCCCGCCAGTTACGCGAGCTACTATACAGATAGTGCGCCCACATATATTTTTCGGGCCTTTTCTTGTTTCACTGTGAGGAAACATTCGATCTGAAAGTTCAAATTCCAGGATACTTTGTTATGCACCCTATGTTTTATTCACACGTTGCAAGCAACCATATCGAATGGTGTTCAGTTTATTTTACTAAATTATTATACAACTGCAGCGAATACCGTCCAAATAAAAGTACAAATATACAGCGATGATGTACAATTATTTGTACGGTAGAAAACCTGTTTTCCGGACATAACAACAGGTCGGCACGCGCACGCAAAACTGTCAAAATTTATTGACTGCAGCAGTGGGATAATAAATCTCTTATTAGATGTTTCGGTGTTCAGTATCTCTTTATATTAAATATACAGCAATACTACACACCAAAACATCTAATAAGACATACGAATCCAGATTTCTGAGGGTCAAACTCAAACTTTGGGGAGGCAGCGTGGCCGAGTGGTTAGGGCGCCGGACTTGAAATTCGGAGGTCGCGGGTTCAAGTCCCGCTCTGACCACTTAGCTGGAGTTGTTTCTCGGTAGACCCTAGTTCAGCTCCTCGGTCATGCTTGTAAATAGCCAACTGGTCTGCCTTCCGCCGGTTGGGATTTTTAAGCCTACTAAGTTTAGTTGATATATTTGTTTCCTTCATTTAAAGTGGCATGCCTGTGAACTAGCTAGGTGTAGCTAAGCGCATTGACCACTATAAACAACAACAAACTGAGAACACTAATACAGAAAGAGACTGACGCAGACGTTTAAAGTGTGCGATCCTTTCGGATGGTCCGGTTAAAAACCAATGATGCAACATCACTCGGAGGGTGCGTTCCTTTGTGGTGATCTGAATCAGGATACACTAGTGATCCAAGATCACTAGGATTATGGTGCATAATGGTTCATCGGTTCCTTTGATGTACGTATCATGATCCGAGTGACCTTGGATCGCTGGCACCCTCAGAACAATGTATATCAAAGGAAGCGATGAATCCTTGCCGAGAGTGGAATCGTCGTTCCCTTTGATGTACTATGATCCAAGTGATCTTGAATCACTGATTCTGATCCGGATCATCCCAAAAGAACGCACCCTAATTATTCTCTGCGTTACAGGGATCCTTTCATGCAGAGTTGAAAACCCGGGATTGCCAAAAAAGACACGCGATCGACCAACGGAGATATTCTAATTCTCCTTACAGATTTTTGTTCATATCCTGTACCTGCAAAGATTGAAAAAAAAAACAAAACAAAACAAAAAAAAACTAACGTTTAATGACTCTGAGGAATTCACGGACTAGAAAGCGATCTCGATCATACATCGTGATCCTTACTCTTAAAGCGTTACATAATTTATCTCCTTGTGAGTGTGAGTGAGTGAGTGAGTGAGTGAGTGAGTGAGAACTTTATTAAAGTGTCAAAAACCTTATAGCCTGGAAATAATACACCATACTAATTAGGGGACACTGCTAAAAAACTATACTAATACTAATATTAATACAATAAAAAAAATAAATGACTTGAAGGGCATTACGTGCAGCATAGGATGCAACCCTTACAGCCGGTGTCCATTAAGCGAGTTATATCCCTTTTGCGAATATAGTCTCTCCTTGGTATTTACAAGAATCGATAAGCGTCCACCGTCCTTCAGGGACTCCCCGTTCATCTACATCTCTCCGTCTTAACTGTACCTGCTATAACTTGAAGTCTCATGGACCTAAAACTCTTGCTGTGGTCTCGCCACAACTCTGGAACGACTTACCAATATATATCTGAAAATCACACAATCTTCATATTTTTAAAAATCGGCTTAAAACTCATTTATTTAGGGGAGTCTTTTTGGAATAATTTTATCGATTCTTGTTTTGTGTTATTTTTCAGAATTACTCTATTTAAATCATATTTTATAACTTGTAAAGCGCCTAGATCACGCTTGGATAGGCGCTATAAAATACTGTTTATTATTATCATTATCATTATCATTATCATTATCATTATTAGTATTGTTTTTATAAATGGTTGGATTGTCTACGGGAATAATAATGTTTACTTCAAGAGCAACCAATTTTTCATTGCTATCATTTTTGCGACTCTTTGTGCTCTTTGATTCGACCGTGGTGTGATTTTAAACACAAAAGACTAGGAAAACTGCGCAGAAATACTGCACACTAGTAAAATAAGGGATATATCTTCCGATTCTCTTCTACGTGAAGATGAATGACGATTGTGAGTATCGGAACGTTTCCTTGCGAGACTAGCAAATAAGTTAACAAAATAGAAAAAAAAAAAAAAAAAGAAAACAAATGACATAAATGTTTCTAACATAAGCAGCCTAGAATCTCTCTACCGTCCCAACGGATTGTTCAAATCTTTTCACACGAAAGAAACCACTGCAAACACTAAACCCAAGCCAAGTGAGGCTTTCATCTGAAGAACGCCGCCATTGCTCTTAGTGGTGGCGGGCATCTTAGTGGTAGATGGCTTGATTTCGGTGCAAGAACCCCCGTCACAATGCGACGTACATTCTTGGGCTTTACACATGAAGCTGCAGTTTCCACCGTTGCAGTCCTGTGTGCATTGTTTAACACTCGACAAGCAGATCATGTTGCAGTTTCCCTTCTGGCAATTCTGGTAGCAGGTATCCCTCTCGCAGATCATTTCTGCTGCCGTTGATGATTGTTGGCAGGTGCTAGTGTTCTTGGCATTCTCACTGCACGTAATCGAGGTGCAATTACCACGGTTGCAAGATTGAACGCAATTCTTGGCATCACAGGTCATGGCCTTGCAGTTTCCATTGTCACACCGCTGCAGGCAGCGATCCGAGGCATTGCATTTCATGGAGTCGCATGAGCTTGCATCGCATCTCTGCTGACATGTGTCATATTGGGTTGTTAGACCACAGCGCATAGTGCACGGTGGTTGCTGGCAAGAGCCCTGTACACACGTGGTGTTACTTAGTGGTGCATCACAGCTGGTTATGTTGCTCGCCGAGTCAACCAGGGTGCCAGTTAGTGACAAGACGGTGATGAAGAATACTAGCGTCATCCTATATCCTATGGAAAATAATAAGTAAAGAAATACATGCTGTATAAAAGATCTAAATAAACAAACAAATGCTATTATGATTTAAAAGGGAGTTGGTTAAGAAAGAACGCCAAAATGAGAGGATTTATTTACAGCATTTTACCAACAATAATTTCGGGACTTCGATAACTGGCCGCTTAATAAGGGGCGATGAGCGCGTAATAGGTCGCCTCTTCGTAGAGGTTCAACTGTAGTTGTAATACAAAATATTCTACCAGAATGCCATTAATAGCATACATACATACATACATTTTATTTGTTATCAATTAAAACTACAATTGTAACATGCCCGCGGATAGCTGAGCTAATCTAGGCGGGTCATGTTTGGACGAGTTATTAATATACAACTAGGTACAACTAAATACAACTGAAGGTAACAAGAGAAGTAAAGAGACTACAATTGACAACGATGACTAAAGACAACTAATAAACTAACAATATTACAAATAATAATTAACAACAGTTACGACGAGAGACTACAGATACACTAAAGCGAAATTACTAAGTATTAATGAATACATACTAGGAGGAAAATAAATTCAGTTTTACTTTTTGAACGATTTCTGTAAGATCAATATAACAGTCTTCTGAAGCTAGAATTTCAAAAAGTATTTGTTTTATTTTCCTCTTAAAGACATTTTTTGGAAGCTTTCTTAAATATACAGGCATTTCATTCCAAATTTTTGTTCCGATTCTAGAAAATGAATTCACTTGAATTGAGAGTCTAGAACTTTGTGTGTAAAAATTATTTGAGACAGAGGATCGAGTATTGTAAGAATGAATGTCAGAAATGTCTTGAAAGAGATCTTGAATGTTTCCAGGAGCATTTCTGTGTCTTATTTCAAACATAAGGTTAGCTAAGAACTCATAATACAAAAATTTTAACGGTAAAACACTGGCATCAATAAATAAAGGAATCGTATGTTGATTTCGCTCAGAAAAATAAATAAAGCGAAGAGCTCGCTTTTGGAGCTTGAGAAGCTTTTCAAGGTGTGATTTATATGCTTGGCCCCAGGCCACCAAACCATAAGTTAAATAAGGAGTAACTAAGGATCTATAAATAGTTAAAAGAGTTTGTCTTGGCAGAAAGTGCCGTAGTTTACAAATCAATCCTACAGTTCTGCTTATTTTAATAGCTACGTGATCAATATGATGTTTCCAAGAAAGATTATTGTCAATTATTACACCTAGATATCTCACAAATTCTTTACATTCTAGAGCCACCTTCTTTTGTTGATCATTATCGAATATCATAATTTTGGGATGATAAGTAAGTTTTCTCTGAGCTGGTCTAAAGATAACAAAATTTGTTTTTTTAATATTTAAGGTTAATTTATTAGCCGTTAACCAATCGAACAACTTGCAGAGTTCTTGATTTACAGTCGACTCAAGGGACTTAAGATTTTTGTCAGCATATACGGCATTCGTGTCGTCAGCAAATAAAAAAAATTTAAGTTTGTCAGAGGATTCTTGGATATCGTTGACATAAATTAGGAAAAGTAAAGGGCCTAGGACTGAGCCTTGCGGTACACCACAAGTGGTATTTTGCCTTTTAGATACATAAGAGCCAATTTGCGTAGTTTGAGTTCGACCATCCAAGTAAGATGAGAACCACTTATTTATAACACCACGAAAACCATAGTGATCTAACTTGTGTAAAAGAATTTTATGATCGACTGTATCAAAAGCCTTTTTCAGGTCAATGAATACACCACATGAGAACAAGCGCTTATCCATATTTTCCTGTATGGTACTTACAATGTCAAGAATTGCATGCTGTGTTGAGTGCGCTTTGTTGAGTGCGCTTTTTGCCATTTTTAATTTAGTGGGATACATCCCAGATGAAATAGAAAGATTTATTATTTCCGCAAGTGTACTGCTTACAACATTTGACGAGTACTTCAACAGTTGGGTAGGACATGAGTATAAACCATGAGACTTGATATTTGGTATGCGCAAAATTTCCAATTCCACTTCAGTTGGGGTAACTAGATTGAAAGCAAACGACGAATCGGGAGAGTTAGATCTGTTCATAAAATCAAAATAATTACGCTGAACGGTTGGTAACTTATTTGCCAGTTTAGGTCCAACAGAAGCGAAATGGTCATTAAGTACGTTGGCTATTCTATTATGGTCACAGGTAACAGAATCATTATCAGTAGGGACTTTAATAGAAGTAATAGGTTTTGTGTTCTTCAATTTACGAGCAAGTACATTGTTTATTCCCTCCCAAGTTTTTTTCATATTAGTTAGGTTATCATTAAAAAATTTAGAATAGTATTGCTGTTTACTTAAACGCGTTAAGGTACAAATTTTGTTCCTATAAATTTTGTAGTTGGCGATGTCACCAGACGCATATAACTTATAGCGTTCTGAGGTTCTGGAAATCTAAATTTTTCCAAGTAAGCATGCCTTCTGACCGTCCCAATTTGTTCTGAGCCGAACAGCATCAACTCAACCCCGTCAACTGTTTGGTGACAAATACAACGATAAACCGTTAATCAGCGCACTTGCAATTTCTTACGGTCACCACGTTGTTATGACCACTTTTTTTGTCCTGGCGAAAACGGCCATATATTTTCTTAGAAGGAAACCCTGTTGCTGTGTCCACCCCGATAATACGGCCAACGGCTACATTCTGAAATCCCAACCTGTATAATCCTTTGTAATTTTGCCCCGTTTATACTGCCACTCAAACCAGCTGTGTTCATCTATCCCGCGTTGTTTATCTTTTACACACTGATTCAGGTCTTATTTTTGTAAAGTTATATCCGCATTCAATATGCTTAATAAAAAAACACTTGTTTAGAAGTGCAATTGGGATATATCTGTTAAAGTGCATCTAACCCCAAAAATTTTTTTTCGCTAAAACGAATCTCCTTGGTATTTGAAATAGTTCTGCGAAAAAATGTTTGGATTCCGTTAAATCCTCGATTTTCTGTGCCCCGACGAAATCTCGAAAATAGCTCCAAAACACCGCCATTTTGTTTCACGACCGAGTTTGAGGAGAATGGGTCTAGCGGCTCTTGTGACGTCTACCCAGGAAGGTTGGATATCTCACGTCCTCTCATTTCCTTCAGGATGGTGCAATACACATTCGAAAAGTGCGCAGAAACGCCTTCCAGAGGTGCTATCGGCTGTTGCAGCAATATTCCAGATTTAAAGAAAGATATACTGTACAATTAACTGACGATGATCGGCTAATGGTGCAACAAAGACGTAAACGATGGTTGATTTTGTCGAACCGAAACAAGCGAACTGAATCTGTGAGAACCATTGAAGAACTCTCACTGGAATTTGTTCCGCAGACTTTCGAACGCTATTTTCATAAATTTCTGCTTAAAGCTAACCAGCAATTTGTAGAAATACTACCTACAACCTATATCTTCCAATCCCGCAGTATTTATAACATACAAAGTTGTGTGATCCGATCATGATCAAGAAGCGTTATACTGATATGTAAATAGATCGCAACTGTACGCCGCTAACCAACACTTATTTCTCTTTCGATTTAGATGAAAGTCGAAGATTAATCCTTTAGAATTACATGATAACAAAATTGTTAGACTCACAGAGTTTTTCGAAGGTTTGGAAATCAGCAGTGCGACAAAGATTCTGTGATATAGCGTCGAAAATATGACCGCGTAACATGTGCGGACCGCTTAGGGAACACATCCTTTTCGCTTATCCGACGAATTTCGCTGCAAACTTTGAGAACAATTTACATTGGTTATTTGGAGTTACGACTTAAAACGTGTGACAATGTGAAATCGGTAATTGTATGAAATGTTTCCTTCCGCCTTGCTTCCCGCAGCTTCAAAAATACAGGTCCAAACAATACGATTTTCAATCGATCGAAGCCAATGTTTTGGAGGTCATCAAGTCTCGAAAACTGCGACACGTACGTCGCTCTTATAAACATGAAGCATTCAACTGAAAGTAAAACACAAGCTGGATTTAACAGAACAATCACACCTTGATAAAATACATTTCGCTAAGGACAAATGTAAACGGGCTATAAACACGCGTGGGAATCTTATGTTTAGTTGACGAAATAACCATCCAAAGCAGTCCTTGAGTTTTCTTTCCTGCTTTTCGTTTGCCTGCTCCTCCACTTCGTATCTGGCTTTCCATTCTTAATATACAAGCAACTCGTCCGCAAAGAAGTCTTCCCCTTCGTCGCTTGAAATATTGTAAATTGCTCTCAAAGCTCTAAGCAGTGAGTTCACAGTTGTCGAACGTGCTCGATCGAAGTTTATTTCGGAGTCTTCCGAATCGAAACTTAACTCTGACTCCAGTGACGAAAAAGAAATGATTCTGAGACAAAACTTGGACGTTTTAGTCCCAAAATACATCGGAACGATTAGTTTTGTGTTCTATTTTCTCGAGCAAATACAGAGAGTTGACTGAGGCGCCATTGTGTTTGGTTCCTGGGTAGACGTCATCAGGTACCGCCGCCCCAGACTCCCTAAAACGCGGTCGTGAAACCTTCAAGCGCGACTTTGAAAGGGCATAGAAAATCGAGGATTCAACCAAATTCAAAAATTTCTTCGCCCAAATGCTTCGAATAAAGTCTAGATTCGTTTTAGCGAAAAAAAATTTTTGGGGTTAGGTGCACTTTAAGACGGCCACCCCGTTAATACGGCCTGTTGGTAACCGTATTAACGGCATTCCACTGTATTACTACAGGAGCCATAATCGGGGACGGAGACCGTAAGCGCGCGCCATTTCTAGTATTGGGGTTGTCCCCATGATATGGGACAATAATTCTATTTTTAGAACAAATTGCGCTATCGCCTGCGACACACGCGCGTACATGCTGCGAGGAGTTTTGCGGATGTCGCGCGGGGGAAATGGCGTCCGAAATTCCCGAAATTTTTCATGTTTTTGGCCCACAACTCAACGCGTTTACGTCTGTTAGAATTTTGCTTAAGTATTTTCGTCGTAAGCTGCTCCAGTTTGAGTGAAGTAAGACAGTGTCGAATTTAGGTATGTTCCGCTGTAAGCTTTTTTCATCGCTGACCAAGTTGTGTTCCGACGGATGCTTCTTTTACATGAGCTGTACATTACTCCACTTTAAATTTCACATATGTTGAAGGTTAACAGCTTTTCCATCACACAGCGAAAAACTAGATGGATATATTTAGATATAGCAGAGCTTCAGGACTTCATAGTTTCCTAGCTCCTCTTGCCACACGCTTGCGAGGAATTTGCCAGTCTATCGCGACCGAAAAGTAAAACAAAATAATTGCTAGTTTGAGTTTCGCTTGAATTGTTAGCAACGCTTGATGTTTCATCACGGCCCAATAACTTTACGTCCGTAGATACTGCTCAGTTTTATTCGTGTAAAAATCCAGTAAATTCTCTGTTGTCGATGAATGAGAGCGCCCGCCGATGCGTGTTTTGTACAGTCAGTAAACATGACAAATTGTACTTCTGCTGCACTTTCGTGTGAAGGCGTACATCGAACTCAACCAATAACTCTATAGTTTTTAAATATGTTTAAGATTGATAAATGTTTGAGAACATATTAAAAGTTAAGCTGAAAATATGAGAATAAAGCAGAAATAATCAGCAAAGTTACGATGACGCTTTCTTTAATCAACTTGGAACAACGATTTCGATTTTGTTGATCGAGTTATCAAAACTCCTTGTCTATTTTCATTTTCGCAGTGTAAAACTTCACTATGCTTAAGTTGAAGAAACACACATGATGTTAGTAGCCTTTTTTGCGTTCGAGAAATTTGTTGCAGCATCTCAGCACAAAAGATAACGAAAGAACTCTTTGTCAAGATTTGTTGACAATTGAAAACACCGACTCGGACTTGAAAGTGCACGAGCTGCACTATGCAAATGAGCTAATTGTACGCGTCAGACTTTCCTTTCAAAAACTTTTGCAAACTCACCAAGCAAGCAGAAACTATGAGAAACCATCAAAACAGGTTTTGGTTATGATTAACCATTGTCTGAGAAACTCACAAATTAACTCGATACCAGAGTAGAGAGTTAATTACCGCAAAAACATACGCGTAAGCTTACAACTAACGTGAGCAGATCTTATTATTCATTCCCGGCGCGAGATTAAAGTCTTGTTTTCGACCCTGAAAAACCCACCTTTTCCGTTAGGTCAGAGCATAAAACTACATATAAGCGCCCTGGTTCGTATTCTCTGCCTTATTCCCTGCCATCGCTGCGAAAAATACGCAAGAGAATCTCTCAACTCTCACCATTTGATCACGCAACGTGACAACATCCACGCGAGAGCCCCCGACATGTGCGTGAATCCGCGCGGATATATGGCGTCAGGATGGTGCAATTTGTTCTAAAATAGAAAAATTGTCCCATATCATAGGTGCGCGCGAATCTCCGTCCCCGATTATGGCTCCTGATTACTATCATCATTTTCATAAGTTTAATTTTACCGGTGGCGGATCCAGACCTTGAGTTAAGAGGAGGGCCCGGTTTTGTTTCGATGCCCTGCCGGCCTTTCTTCCTTCTGTGATTTCTTCTCTCTTCACCCAAAATAAGGGAGGCGGGGGACCAGGGCCCCCGTACCCCTCCCCTAGATTCGCCACTGTTTACTTTATTATTATTAGTTTTTAGGGGGGGGATCATCTAAGAAATTTAGGATTTCGACGGGCCAGCAAGGTAAAAATTTCTTATAAAAAAGAGGGAGGTTATTACAGTCGGACCCCGCTAATTCGAACTCGGTTATTTCGAATTCCCCTTTATTTCGAACTCAAAACCATTTCCCTGGGATTCGCCCTTTAGTAATTTTCTACCGATCTCTCAGGGGAAACGAAAAATACAGTCGAACCTCTATTAAGCAGCCACCTATTAATCGGCCAACCCCTATTCAGCGGCCAGATATCGAAGTCCCGAAATTATTTTCAGTAAAACACTGTAAATAAAACCCTTATTAACCGACCACCTCTATAAGCGGCCGGGTCACTTTTTGGTCGTCCCGGTGAAGCTAGGTTTTTCTAATCTTTTTACCCCTATTAGACAGCAACCCAAAGTTTAATACATGTTATTTAGCTTTGTTTTGGAAAAGACGATGGCCGATAAAAATCCAAAATAGGTGACAACGTAACTGATAAAAACATTCAAACATACATTTATCATGGTTGTCTTGACATGATTCCATGAACTAAAGATGGTAAACAATATTCAAGGTACACCAACCCCTATGAAGCGGCAAACCCTTATTAAGGGCCCACCTCCCATTTCCCCGGGGGTGGCCGCTTAGTAGGGGTTCGACTGTAGTTCGAAATAGCGGGGTTTAACTCGCCAGCAATCAAATACCACGTCCAACTATTATGTATATATAGTTTATAACATCGCATGAAACTAGCCCTTTTCTCGGTTGACTCTTTCATTTGCATTTAAATAAAATTCAACGTGGAAAAAAAAAGACATATCAAAGATCGCGGTCCGGTCTAATGAGCAAGATGTCATGTGATCACTTTTCCCTCCAAAGCACCCCTCTGGCCTTCCGACCTTGTATTTGCTCTATCATAGCATCACGCGACCATGGCATCATACACGAAACTGCAATGTTGGCGTGACTTCCTGCCAGTCGAACAAACAGTTTCCTGAAATTCTACTAGCTGGTGAAATAACAGGGTTCTAGTGAGGTAATTTAACACATAAACGAGTTATTTCAGTGTAAATTTCAATCAGCTTGGAGCGCTAAATTGTACATTCTAATTTAAGAGAGCTTTACATATGGAGCTGTAAGACACAAATGCCAGGGGTAGAGAAACAGTTTCAGTAAGAATAATCGAGGAGTCTTATATTTTTCGTTGATGCATGAAGATCAAGAGCCATTCGCCATTCGTAAATACGCGAGTCATAATAATAATAATAATAATAATAATAATAATAATAAATAAATAAATAAATAAATGTCTATTCACAGCAAATTTCTCGGCAAAAAATACTTTGCCGAATGCCACCTGACTCGAGCATTATTTGAAGCAGCTGGAAAGCACTTCAAGTTTTTCAAGTTTTACGAGTTCCATCACACAACCCTAGTCCTCACGCAAGCACTTAAACGTTGCGAACCCATAATTCAACGGTTTACGCCCAGGGTCTTAGTTTTTGTCTTAGGGAAACTAAGATGGGGTCTTAGTAAATACAGTCAAACCTGTACATAACGGTCACCCTTGGGAAATGGCCGGGTGACCGTTATATACAGGGTGACCGCTGTACACAGGTTTCCTTTAAACTCCCCTGGAAGTCAACAAATAGCATTTTTATGTGCAAATAATCACTCAATTTACGTTTTATTTACAATAACGAGTAACAGCAACGCAACAAACACGATAAGAAAATGCCCATAAAATGTCCGTGGTGTGCTTTAAGGGAGGTGTAGTATACTTTGATCTAAGTCTCCTGTGAGTGGCTGCATCGGAAGCTGATAGAAGAGAAATTTGATGCCGAGCGCTGTCTTGGTCCAATGCAGTGTAAAACCGCGGCGGTCAACATGATAAGTACAGAACAGTGTTAAAGTCAGGGAATTATGACGAAAGCCAGTGTGGTACGGTTGTGTTGTTACAGTTACAGTAACTATTGTTTGAAAGCGACGACACTTAAATGTTATCTACCCCAAGCATGTGTCGGACGTCGGCGATGACATGTATTAGTAGTTGTGTTTAGTACTAATATTTGTATTTTTGTGAGACCCCTGCCTTAGTGGCTGCTATTTAACGAGCTGATGAATGAAGCTTGTCATTATTCGCTAATTGTAACCCAATTTCGTGACCGTTACATACAGGTAAAAGATAATGAAATTGCGGATTCTGGAAGTCTAAAGGGTGACCGCGTCCGTTGTATACAGGTGACCGCTACATGCAGGTCAACTTAACAGTAAATATAAAGGACGATTTTTGGGAAGTTGTTCAGTGACAGTTATACACAGGGTGACCGCTATATACAGGGCCGTTATATACAGGTTTGACTGTAGCAATTTTTGTTCCGGCGTTCAGACAAACACATATTATGTGATTCTTTCAATATACAGAACGGCAAAAATTACGCCATGTTCTCAATATATGAATACTACTTTCATATGCAAAATAACATTAACACATATAGACGCTCTTTCTCGCCGATGTTCAGCGGCGAGGTAATTCTGTCTGTATAATAAAGCAACCAAAATCTCGCCGATGTTCAGCGGCGAGGTAATTCTGTCTGTATAATAAAGCAACCAAAATCTCGCCGATGATCAGCGGCGAGGTAATTCTGTCTGTATAGTGAAGGAACCAAAATCTCGCCGATGATCAGCGGCGAGGTAATTCTGTCTGTATAATAAAGCAACCAAAATCTCGCCGATGTTCAGCGGCGAGGTAATTCTGTCTGTATAATAAAGCAACCAAAATCTCGCCGATGTTCAGCGGAACAGAACAGCGAGTACTCGAACTGCACAGAGAGACTAATTGTTGCGAGATTGGCAAGTGGCAAGGGTACGTAGGATGGGAAAACGTAATGAAAGCAACGTATGCAAACGCAACGGGATATTTTTTTTACAAACTCCAGCTACTAGACTTCAAGTTCCGATAATAAGTGATTTTCAAAATTTAAAAATTACCGTCCGGAATATAAACACACAGCATCCTCATCTTACACTATGTGATCGCAAAAGCAACAAAAATATGTTTAGAATTGCTGTAGAGAACTTCTTCATTCATCTCGGCGAGGATCATTAACCTAGCCGACGATCATCATCATCATCGAGATTTCCGTCCCTTTAATACAGACAGAATTACCTTGCCGCTGAACATCGGCGAGATTTTGGTTCCTTTATTATACAGACAGAATTACCTTCACTATACAGACAGAATTACCTCGCCGCCGATCATCGGCGAGATTTTGGTTCCTTTCTTATACAGACAGAATTGCTGGTATTATAAAGGTGCCTCGGTTGCTTAGTATGAGCTCTCAAACGAAGCTAAATGATCAAATGGCAATGGTATTAAACCCCGGGTATTAAACACAATGTTTACGTAAAGATTCCTTGACTCGTGATCGATTCATGAGCTCATTTGACTCACAAAAATTTTGGTCTCTTCGTCAAAAAAGTAAAATCTCAACGTTTTGTAGATCTAGATCCATCTACAGTCGTGATGAGGCATTTGTGACCGTTTCTAGCGCCCGAAGGCATCGATGGCCATGGATCTTGTTTAAGCTCTGGACTATAGCCCATTTTACGGATATTGGATGCCATATTGAATAATTTTATTTCGCAAAGGACTATGGGTCGAAAAGGGGGCATTGGCTTTCATGCTCGCTCGTGGTAATGTGAACTTCTGGAGATTGCGGAGATTTTATTTAGTATTGTCGAGTTCGACGGTATCGCGAAATATATATGGGTGGAGGTGACCATTGCGCCGTGTTTGGCTGTTCGATGATCGGAGAAAACCAGAAAGGTAATAATTTTCGTTTGCGATTTTCAATAACTTATGTTGAATTTCTGGAAGTCTACAAGTTCAACAACCAAAGCTGCTAAGATCTATGGTGTGCTTGTTTTAAGCTTACCATTAGTTTGGTTCATTCATTCGTTTTTAAACTGATCATATCTAAGCGTAAGAGTTTGTTCAATATTAAATGAAATATATAAAACTTCTGACGGCTGATGCAAACGCTTGTTATTATTGCAGGTGTGTTGTAAAACCACATGTTCAATGTATTAAGTGCATAAGCCCCAGCCAAAGTACTTTAAATTATGGGAACGACTTATCAACCGCAAAGACTTTCGAGTCACAGCAAATGCAAGGGTCTGCAGTAATCATTTTGTACACGGTAAACCAATGGAAGAGCACCCACATCCTGAGCTCTGACTACGGGGATATGGTACAGATAAAGAGACTCATAATCATAATGTTTCAAGAATTATCGAGTCCTGGAATGAGGTTGATGAGCAGAGTGATGTATTTATAACCACTCGAACAGGTGCCATTAAAAGAAAAGCAACAGATTCTCAGACAAGTAGTACCAAATCTAAAAAGCCTGAAGACACTGACAGTAGAAAGGAATCAGCTGAGTCTCTGTCATCGATTTCAAAAGCCTTGGAAAATGATCACACATACTCCATCTATGAGCAAAGTGGAACTTGTATGGAAGAATTTGGTTGTCAAACTAGATTATGCTTGAATTGTAGAAAGGAAATTATGAACATACTTCAGGAAAATGAAAGGCTCAAAAATGAAAATGAACAGCTTCAGAAGTCTCTAACTGAAGCAAACCAAGTAATTACTGAAAGCACCAAGACAGGCAATTGTTCTGTAGAC